>NC_091581.1:3203778-3206278 GCF_042767895.1 Penaeus vannamei | reverse complement strand
GCCTCTTTCTCATTTTGAGTGTTTTTTTCACGATTATTTTATTCTATTTTTTATTTATTTTTTATTTATTTATTATTATTTTTTGTATCATTAAAAAACGATAATAATGGAGATTTCTCTATTATGATAATGTCAGTCATATTAACTTTTCCCTGTTTTTTTTGTTTGTTTTTCTGTTCCTTTGCCTCTCCCCTCCCTTCTTCATCCTCCCCCCCTTTACCCAACCTTTTCCCCCCTCCAGTTTCCCCTCCCTCCTCCTCTCCCTTGCCTCCCTCCCTCCACTTTCTCTTACCTTCTCTCTTCACGCCTTTTGGTCCTCCCCCCCCCCTCTCCCCAACCATTCCCCTTTCCTAACTCTTCATCCCTCATTTCCCTTTTTTTTTACCTCATCTGTTCCCCCTTTCCCCCCCTCCCTCCCTCTCCCCACCCCTCCCTCCCTCCTAACCCTCCAACAAACGGTCGCACTGCAGTAGTCACGGTGAAGTCGACCCAGACATCATGGCACCACCTCCAGTACCCTTCCCTCCCCCTCTCTGGCAAACCAACACTCCCTCCCCCCTCCCCGCCCCCTCATCCCCCATTCTCTCTCCTATCCCTTCCTTTATCAGCCTTCTTTCGCCACTGTACTTTTTTATTTTTCTTCTCTTTTTCTTCTTCTTGATTCGTGTGTTTCTTGTCTTCTTCCCCTCTACGACCGGGAGCCGTGGCAGCTTCGTGTTTATTGTCGATTTTCCCATCTCTCGTTTCCGGCCCCGTCTCTCCAAAACATCTTTCAGGTATTTTTTTTTTCTCTCCCCTTCGTCAATAGCTCGGATCCCATCTTCATTCCCTCTCCCCTGTCCCCTCTCCCCTCTCCCTGTTCCTCCCCCACCCTTTCTCTGTCCCCTCTCCCCTCTCCCTCCCCACCCTCTCTCTCTGTCCCCTGTCCCCTGCCCCCTCTCCCCTCTCTCTCTGTCCCCTCTCCCTTTCCCCCTCTCCCCTCTCCCCTCCCCCACCCTCTCTGTCTCCTCTCCCTTCTCCCCTCACCTCTTCAATCTACCATTCGTAATATATTTCCTAATTCATTGAAAAGGTCGTATCCCTATCCCCTCTTGCCACACCGCCCCTCAGAGTGATCACGTGTCTTGCCATAGGAGATGTTATCGGGAAGAAATCGGTCACGTCTGACATTTTCCTGGCATATGACAGACGTACAAGCTTATTGGTCTTGAGACGATCCCCTGTCACGGTGTATTTTTCTGTGTATTCATGACACCCGTTGGATTGTCACTTTTTTTTTCTTTCTTTCTTTTTCTTTTTGTCTTTTTCTTTTTTTTTATTTTTTTCTTTCCTTCTTTTCATTATTGTTTTTCTTTCTTTTTATTTCTTTTTCTTTTCTTTTTTTCTTCCTTTCTTTTTTTTAGTGTCGCTATTATATGCTTGCTTGTTCACGTTGGACTAGTTAAGCGCTAGTTTGTTTGTGTGATTATTAAGGCAAGTATTTTAGCTTCCAGGCTCAGATTTCGTTGTAATGGCACTGAAGTGCACCTTAGTTATTTTTTTTCTTTTCTGCGTATGGAAAGAGCCGCAACCGCATTCAAACCACAACTTTAACGTCAAGTGGGACATTCAACACAATATTTTTTTACTCTCTTACCAAAACCACGTTCTCCTTTCCAGTCTGAAAAGGACCATCACGGGTGTGTGCTAAGTGCTTTTAATTCCCGGTGTCGTTGTGGCCATCGCAGCTCTGGCACGGTGTTGGGAGGGAGGGAGTAGGAGGGACGGAGGTGAAAGGAGGGAGTAGGAGGGAAGGAGGTGAAGGGAGGGAAGGAGGGAAGGAGTTGAAGGGAGGGAAGGAGGGAGGGAGAGAGGAAATGAGAAAAGAGAGGGAGGGAGTAGGAGGGAATGAGGTGAAGGGAGGGAAGTAGGGAGAGAGGAAATTAGAGGGAGGGAGTAGGAGGGAAGGAATTGAAGGGAGGGAGGGAGAGGAGGAGGAAATGAGAAAAAGAGGGAGGGAGTAGGAGGGAAGGAGTTGAAGGGAGGGAGGGACGGACGGACGGAGAGAGGGATTGAAAAGAGGGAGAATAAGAAGGTGTAGTGAAATGGAAGAGAGAGAGGGAGGGGCGAGGAAAAGAAGAATAAGAAGGGGAGAAAGTGAGGGAGGGAATAGGGGTGGATAGTAAAGGGGAGGAGAAAAGGAGGAAGAGGGAGAGAACAAGAGTGGGAATGATGGAAGGGACGAAAGTGAAAGTGAGAAGTGGGAGGGACAGGTGAACGAAATAAAGGAAGGAGTATGAGAAACAATAAAATCAAACAAGTAGAGGAAAAAGGGAAAAGGAAGGGGAACGTAGAGGAGGAAAGAGAAAGAAAATAAGAAACCGGAAATGATTAAAAGAAGGAAAGGAAGATGAGCGAGAAGATAAAGCACCGTCGAAGGAGGAAGAGCGCTGGTGTCACATACCCTTCTAGGCTTAAGCACGAAGTCCCTCCCAGGGATAAGTTGGCTCTGTGCCATCCT
>NC_091581.1:3178778-3191278 GCF_042767895.1 Penaeus vannamei | reverse complement strand
GTGTGTGTGTGTGTGTGTGTCTGTGTCTCCTGTGTGTGTGTGTCTGTGTGTGTATGTGTCTGTGTCTCCTTCTGTGTGTGTGTGTGTGTGTGTTCGGGCAGCGATTGCAGGGATGAACAAGTGTTAAAAGCGTTCATGGCTCCGATCAGCACCGGGTATGCTTCCTGATGGCGGTCTGTGGCACTGGGATTCGGAGGTGACAGTGTTGAAGTGAGTCGTTGATTGCAATGCGAAGCGTGCCAGTTGGAATAGTTTGAGGACGTGGATGTAGTAATGAGAGAGAGAGAGACAGAGAGAGAGAGACAGAGGGAGAGAGGCAGAGGGAAAGAGACAGAGGGAAAGAGACAGAGGGAGAGAGGCAGAGGGAGAGAGGCAGAGGGAAAGAGACAGAGGGAAAGAGACAGAGAGAGAGAGACAGGGAGAGAAACAGAGAAAGGCAGACATAGAGAGAGAAACAGAGAAAGGCAGACATAAAGAGAGAAGCAGAGAAAGGCAGACATAGAGAGAGACAGAGAAAGGCAGAGAGAGAGAGAAACAGAGAAAGGCAGACATAGAGAGAGACAGAGATACACAGAGACAAATAGAGACAGAGGCAGAGAGAGATAGAAAAAGAGAGAGAGTGAGAGAGAATAAGAATGAGGATGAGAGTGAAAGTTAGTGTCTGAGAGATAGAAAAAGAGAGAGAGCGAGAGAATAAGAATGAGGATGAGAGTGAAAGTGAGTGTCTGAGAGAGAGAAAAAGAAAGAGAGTGAGTGAGTGTGAGTGACCTGGAAATAATACACGGGAAACTTATATAAGGACAGCTTCGGGCAGAAGACGCAGCCATCCATAAATAACCAAAGGAAGTGGAAGAAGCTGCTTGACGAAAGGTGGATGAAGCAAGGAGGAGAGGAAAATGGAGGCAGATCCCCAGTGAAGCAAATGTTCGGGTTTTAAAAAAATGATGATAATGATGGTGATGTAGGTTATGATAATGATGAAAATAATGGTAATTATGATGATAATATCAGGGACAGTAACAGTAGGATTAGTAGTAATGATGATGATGGTAATAAGATAATGCTATTAATGATGATAACAAAGATAGTAATAACTATAATATTGATAATAGTAATAATAATAACGAGAATAATGATAATTGATAATGATTGTCATAATAATGATAATGATAATAAAAATGATACTAATGATAATGATGATAATAGTAATGATGACAGCAATGGTAATTAATGATAATAGTAACAGTAATGATGGTGATAGGTCCAATTTTCATAACTGGCATGGCATATGTCAACACTTCCGTTAATATTTATAATGACACCCGTAAACTTCTGGCATTTACCGCCTACCTGTGGGAAAGTTTCTAGGCCTATCAAGGGCATGCAATATTGCAACTTGCTGACAGTTATTAGAAATGTTTAATTGCCATTTGAGACGCTCTAAAACAAGGGCGATTAAAATTATCTTCATGATGTGTTCTAGGTTCTAGATATGATGTGTTATGGTTGAAGATCTTGTGATGACAGCTGGATGTGATGTGTTATGGTTGATTATCTTGTGATGACAGTTGGATATGATGTGTCATGGATGATTATCTTGTGATGACAGCTGGATATGATGTGTTATGGATGATTATCTTGTGATGACAGCTGGATATGATGTGTCATGGATGATTATCTTGTGATGACATCTGGATATGATGTGTTATGGTTGATTATCTTGTGATGACAGCTGGATATGATGTGTTATGGTTGATTATCTTGTGATGACAGCTGGATATGATGTGTCATGGTTGGTTATCTTGTGGTGACATCTGGATATGATGTGTTATGGTTGAATATCTTGTGATGACAGCTGGATATGATGTGTTATGGATGATTATCTTGTGATGACAGCTGGATATGATGTGTCATGGATGATTATCTTGTGATGACATCTGGATATGATGTGTCATGGATGATTATCTTGTGATGACAGCTGGATATGATGTGTCATGGATGATTATCTTGTGATGACATCTGGATATGATGTGTTATGGTTGATTATCTTGTGATGACATCTGGATGTGATGTGTCATGGATGATTATCTTGTGATGACAGCTGGATATGATGTGTTATGGATGATTATCTTGTGATGACATCTGGATGTGATGTGTTATGGTTGATTATCTTGTGATGACATCCGGATATGATGTGTTATGGTTGATTATCTTGTGATGACAGCTGGATATGATGTGTTATGGATGATTATCTTGTGATGACAGCTGGATATGATGTGTCATGGATGATTATCTTGTGATGACATCTGGATATGATGTGTCATGGATGATTATCTTGTGATGACATCTGGATATGATGTGTTATGGTTGAATATCTTGTGATGACAGCTGGATATGATGTGTTATGGATGATTATCTTGTGATGACAGCTGGATATGATGTGTCATGGATGATTATCTTGTGATGACATCTGGATATGATGTGTCATGGATGATTATCTTGTGATGACAGCTGGATATGATGTGTTATGGATGATTATCTTGTGATGACATCTGGATGTGATGTGTCATGGATGATTATCTTGTGGTGACATCTGGATATGATGTGTTATGGTTGATTATCTTGTGATGGCATCTGGATATGATGTGTTATGGTTGATTATCTTGTGATGACATCTGGATGTGATGTGTCATGGATGATTATCTTGTGATGACAGCTGGATATGATGTGTTATGGATGATTATCTTGTGATGACATCTGGATGTGATGTGTTATGGTTGATTATCTTGTGATGACATCCGGATATGATGTGTTATGGTTGATTATCTTGTGATGACAGCTGGATATGATGTGTTATGGATGATTATCTTGTGATGACAGCTGGATATGATGTGTCATGGATGATTATCTTGTGATGACATCTGGATATGATGTGTCATGGATGATTATCTTGTGATGACATCTGGATATGATGTGTTATGGTTGAATATCTTGTGATGACAGCTGGATATGATGTGTTATGGATGATTATCTTGTGATGACAGCTGGATATGATGTGTCATGGATGATTATCTTGTGATGACATCTGGATATGATGTGTCATGGATGATTATCTTGTGATGACAGCTGGATATGATGTGTTATGGATGATTATCTTGTGATGACATCTGGATATGATGTGTCATGGATGATTATCTTGTGGTGACATCTGGATATGATGTGTTATGGTTGATTATCTTGTGATGGCATCTGGATATGATGTGTTATGGTTGATTATCTTGTGATGACATCCGGATATGATGTGTTATGGTTGATTATCTTGTGATGACAGCTGGATATGATGTGTTATGGATGATTATCTTGTGATGACAGCTGGATATGATGTGTCATGGATGATTATCTTGTGATGACAGCTGGATATGATGTGTCATGGATGATTATCTTGTGATGACAGCTGGATATGATGTGTCATGGATGATTATCTTGTGATGACAGCTGGATATGATGTGTCATGGATGATTATCTTGTGATGACAGCTGGATATGATGTGTCATGGATGATTATCTTGTGATGACAGCTGGATATGATGTGTTATGGTTGATTATCTTGTGATGACATCCGGATATGATGTGTTATGGTTGATTATCTTGTGATGACAGCTGGATATGATGTGTTATGGTTGATTATCTTGTGATGACATCTGGATATGATGTGTTATGGTTGATTATCTTGTGATGACAGCTGGATATGATGTGTTATGGTTGATTATCTTGTGATGACATCTGGATATGATGTGTTATGGTTGATTATCTTGTGATGACATCTGGATATGATGTGTTATGGTTGATTATCTTGTGATGACAGCTGGATATGATGTGTTATGGTTGATTATCTTGTGATGACAGCTGGATATGATGTGTTGTGGTTGATTATCTTGTGATGACATCTGGATGTGATGTGTTATGGTTGATTATCTTGTGATGACATCTGGATGTGATGTGTTATGGTTGATTATCTTGTGATGACATCTGGATGTGATGTGTTATGGTTGATTATCTTGTGATGACAGCTGGATATGATGTGTTGTGGTTGATTATCTTGTGATGACATCTGGATGTGATGTGTTATGGTTGATTATCTTGTGATGACATCTGGATGTGATGTGTTGTGGTTGATTATCTTGTGATGACATCTGGATGTGATGTGTTATGGTTGATTATCTTGTGATGACATCTGGATGTGATGTGTTATGGTTGATTATCTTGTGATGACATCTGGATATGATGTGTTGTGGTTGATTATCTTGTGATGACAGCTGGATATGATGTGTTGTGGTTGATTATCTTGTGATGACAGCTGGATATGATGTGTTATGGTTGATTATCTTGTGATGACAGCTGGATATGATGTGTTGTGGTTGATTATCTTGTGATGACATCTGGATGTGATGTGTTATGGTTGATTATCTTGTGATGACAGCTGGATGTGATGTGTTATGGTTGATTATCTTGTGATGACAGCTGGATATGATGTGTTGTGGTTGATTATCTTGTGATGACATCTGGATGTGATGTGTTGTGGTTGATTATCTTGTGATGACATCTGGATATGATGTGTTGTGGTTGATTATCTTGTGATGACAGCTGGATATGATGTGTTGTGGTTGATTATCTTGTGATGACAGCTGGATATGATGTTTTATGGTTGATTATCTTGTGATGACAGCTGGATATGATGTTTTATGGTTGATTATCTTGTGATGACATCTGGATATGATGTGTTATGGTTGATTATCTTGTGATGACAGCTGGATATGATGTGTTATGGTTGATTATCTTGTGATGACAGCTGGATGTGATGTGTTATGGTTGATTATGTGTTATGGATGATTATCTTGTGGTGACATCTGGATATGATGTGTTATGGTTGATTATCTTGTGATGACATCTGGATATGATGTGTCATGGTTGATTATCTTGTGATGACATCTGGATATGATGTGTTGTGGTTGATTATCTTGTGATGACAGCTGGATATGATGTGTTATGGTTGATTATCTTGTGATGACATCTGGATATGATGTGTCATGGTTGATTATCTTGTGATGACAGCTGGATATGATGTGTTATGGTTGATTATCTTGTGATGACATCCGGATATGATGTGTTATGGTTGATTATCTTGTGATGACATCTGGATATGATGTGTCATGGTTGATTATCTTGTGATGACAGCTGGATATGATGTGTTATGGTTGATTATCTTGTGATGACAGCTGGATGTGATGTGTTATGGTTGATTATCTTGTGGTGACATCTGGATATGATGTGTCATGGTTGATTATCTTGTGGTGACATCTGGATATGATGTGTTATGGTTGATTATCTTGTGATGACAGCTGGATATGATGTGTCATGGTTGATTATCTTGTGATGACATCTGGATATGATGTGTTATGGATGATTATCTTGTGATGACATCTGGATATGATGTGTTATGGATGATTATCTTGTGGTGACATCTGGATATGATGTGTTGTGGTTGATTATCTTGTGGTGACATCTGGATATGATGTGTTGTGGTTGATTATCTTGTGGTGACATCTGGATATGATGTGTTATGGTTGATTATCTTGTGGTGACATCTGGATATGATGTGGTTGATTATGTGTTATGGTTGATTATCTTGTGATGACATCTGGATATGATGTGTCATGGATGATTATCTTGTGATGACAGCTGGATATGGTGTGTTATGGTTGATTATCTTGTGGTGACATCTGGATATGATGTGGTTGATTATGTGTTATGGTTGATTATCTTGTGGTGACATCTGGATATGATGTGTTATGGTTGATTATGTGTTATGGTTGATTATCTTGTGATGACATCTGGATATGATGTGTTGTGGTTGATTATCTTGTGATGACAGCTGGATATGATGTGTTATGGTTGATTATCTTGTGATGACATCTGGATATGATGTGTCATGGTTGATTATCTTGTGATGACAGCTGGATATGATGTGTTATGGTTGATTATCTTGTGATGACATCTGGATATGATGTGTCATGGTTGATTATCTTGTGATGACAGCTGGATATGATGTGTTGTGGTTGATTATCTTGTGATGACAGCTGGATATGATGTGTTATGGCTGATTATCTTGTGATGACAGCTGGATGTGATGTGTTATGGTTGATTATGTGTTATGGTTGATTATCTTGTGATGACAGCTGGATGTGATGTGTTATGGTTGATTATCTTGTGATGGCATCTGGATATGATGTGTTATGGTTGATTATCTTGTGGTGACAGCTGGATATGATGTGTTATGGATGATTATCTTGTGGTGACATCTGGATATGATGTGTTATGGTTGATTATCTTGTGGTGACATCTGGATATGATGTGGTTGATTATGTGTTATGGTTGATTATCTTGTGGTGACATCTGGATATGATGTGTCATGGATGATTATCTTGTGATGACAGCTGGATATGGTGTGTTATGGTTGATTATCTTGTGGTGACATCTGGATATGATGTGTTATGGTTGATTATCTTGTGATGACAGCTGGATATGATGTGTTATGGATGATTATCTTGTGGTGACATCTGGATATGATGTGTTATGGTTGATTATCTTGTGGTGACATCTGGATATGATGTGTTATGGTTGATTATCTTGTGGTGACAGCTGGATATGATGTGTTATGGATGATTATCTTGTGGTGACATCTGGATATGATGTGTTATGGTTGATTATCTTGTGGTGACATCTGGATATGATGTGGTTGATTATGTGTTATGGTTGATTATCTTGTGATGACATCTGGATATGATGTGTCATGGATGATTATCTTGTGATGACAGCTGGATATGGTGTGTTATGGTTGATTATCTTGTGGTGACATCTGGATATGATGTGGTTGATTATGTGTTATGGTTGATTATCTTGTGGTGACATCTGGATATGATGTGTTATGGTTGATTATGTGTTATGGTTGATTATCTTGTGATGACAGCTGGATATGATGTGTCATGGATGATTATCTTGTGATGACAGCTGGATATGGTGTGTTATGGTTGATTATCTTGTGGTGACATCTGGATATGATGTGTTATGGTTGATTATCTTGTGGTGACATCTGGATATGATGTGTTATGGTTGATTATCTTGTGATGACAGCTGGATATGATGTGTTATGGCTGATTATCTTGTGGTGACATCTGGATATGATGTTTTACGGTTGATTATCTTGTGATGACAGCTGGATATGATGTGTTATGGTTGATTATCTTGTGGTGACATCTGGATATGATGTGTTATGGTTGATTATCTTGTGATGACATGTGGATATGATGTGTCATGGTTGGTTATCTTGTGATGACATCTGGATATGATGTGTTATGGTTGATTATCTTGTGATGACAGCTGGATATGATGTTCTATGGTTGATTATCTTGTGATGACATCTGGATGTGATGTTATGGTTGATTATCTTGTGATGACAGCTGGATATGATGTGTTATGGTTGATTATCTTGTGATGACAGCTGGATATGATGTGTTATGGTTGATTATCTTGTGATGACAGCTGGATATGATGTGTTATGGTTGATTATCTTGTGAAGACAGCTGGATATGATGTGTTATGGTTGATTATCTTGTGGTGACATCTGGATGTGATGTGTTGTGGTTGATTATCTTGTGGTGACAGCTGGATATGATGTGTTATGGATGATTATCTTGTGATGACAGCTGGATGTGATGTGTTATGGTTGATTATGTGGTGGTGACATCTGGATATGATGTGTTATGGTTGATTATCTTGTGGTGACAGCTGGATATGATGTGTTGTGGTTGATTATCTTGTGGTGACATCTGGATATGATGTGTTATGGCTGATTATCTTGTGATGACAG
The DNA here is from genome assembly GCF_042767895.1 of Penaeus vannamei. Classification (NCBI taxonomy): domain Eukaryota; kingdom Metazoa; phylum Arthropoda; class Malacostraca; order Decapoda; family Penaeidae; genus Penaeus; species Penaeus vannamei. The sequence goes on along the minus strand of NC_091581.1, from coordinate 3,183,352 downwards.
CTGGATATGATGTGTTGTGGTTGATTATCTTGTGGTGACATCTGGATATGATGTGTTATGGTTGATTATGTGGTGGTGACATCTGGATGTGATGTGTTATGGTTGATTATCTTGTGGTGACATCTGGATATGATGTTATGGTTGATTATCTTGTGGTGACAGCTGGATATGATGTGTTGTGGTTGATTATCTTGTGGTGACATCTGGATATGATGTGTTATGGCTGATTATCTTGTGATGACAGCTGGATATGATGTGTTGTGGTTGATTATCTTGTGGTGACATCTGGATATGATGTGTTATGGTTGATTATGTGGTGGTGACATCTGGATGTGATGTGTTATGGTTGATTATCTTGTGGTGACATCTGGATGTGATGTGTTATGGTTGATTATCTTGTGGTGACATCTGGATATGATGTGTTATGGTTGATTATCTTGTGATGACAGCTGGATATGATGTGTTATGGTTGATTATCTTGTGGTGACATCTGGATATGATGTGTTATGGTTGAATATCTTGTGATGACAGCTGGATATGATGTGTTATGGTTGATTATCTTGTGATGACATCTGGATATGATGTGTTAAGGATGATTATCTTGTGATGACATCTGGATGTGATGTGTTGTGGTTGATTATCTTGTGATGACATCTGGATGTGATGTGTTGTGGTTGATTATCTTGTGGTGACAGCTGGATGTGATGTGTTATGGTTGATTATCTTGTGATGACATCTGGATGTGATGTGTTGTGGTTGATTATCTTGTGATGACATGTGGATATGATGTGTTATGGTTGATTATCTTGTGATGACAGCTGGATATGATGTGTTATGGTTGAATATCTTGTGATGACAGCTGGATATGATGTGTTATGGTTGATTATCTTGTGATGACATCCGGATATGATGTGTTATGGATGATTATCTTGTGATGACAGCTGGATATGATGTGTTGTGGTTGAATATCTTGTGATGACATCTGGATATGATGTGTTATGGATGATTATCTTGTGATGACAGCTGGATATGATGTGTTATGGTTGATTATCTTGTGATGACATCTGGATATGATGTGTTATGGATGATTATCTTGTGATGACAGCTGGATATGATGTGTTATGGTTGATTATCTTGTGATGACATCCGGATATGATGTGTTATGGATGATTATCTTGTGATGACAGCTGGATATGATGTGTTGTGGTTGAATATCTTGTGATGACATCTGGATATGATGTGTTATGGATGATTATCTTGTGATGACAGCTGGATGTGATGTGTTATGGTTGATTATCTTGTGATGACAGCTGGATATGATGTGTTGTGGTTGAATATCTTGTGATGACATCTGGATATGATGTGTTATGGTTGATTATCTTGTGGTGACAGCTGGATATGATGTGTTGTGGTTGATTATCTTGTGATGACATCTGGATATGATGTGTTATGGATGATTATCTTGTGATGACAGCTGGATATGATGTGTTGTGGTTGATTATCTTGTGATGACATCTGGATATGATGTGTTGTGGTTGATTATCTTGTGATGACAGCTGGATATGATGTGTTGTGGTTGATTATCTTGTGATGACAGCTGGATATGATGTGTTATGGTTGATTATCTTGTGATGACAGCTGGATATGATGTGTTGTGGTTGATTATCTTGTGATGACAGCTGGATATGATGTGTTATGGTTGATTATCTTGTGATGACAGCTGGATATGATGTGTTGTGGTTGATTATCTTGTGATGACATCTGGATATGATGTGTTGTGGTTGATTATCTTGTGATGACATCTGGATATGATGTGTTGTGGTTGATTATCTTGTGATGACATCTGGATATGATGTGTTATGGTTGATTATCTTGTGATGACAGCTGGATATGATGTGTTGTGGTTGATTATCTTGTGATAACATCTGGATATGATGTGTTATGGTTGATTATCTTGTGATAACATCTGGATATGATGTGTTATGGTTGATTATCTTGTGATGACAGCTGGATATGATGTGTTGTGGTTGATTATCTTGTGATGACAGCTGGATGTGATGTGTTATGGTTGATTATCTTGTGATAACATCTGGATATGATGTGTTATGGTTGAATATCTTGTGGTGACAGCTGGATATGATGTTTTACGGTTGATTATCTTGTGGTGACAGCTGGATATGATGTGTTGTGGCTGATTATCTTGTGATGACAGCTGGATATGATGTGTTGTGGTTGATTATCTTGTGATGACATCTGGATATGATGTGTTAAGGATGATTATCTTGTGATGACATCTGGATGTGATGTGTTGTGGTTGATTATCTTGTGATGACATCTGGATGTGATGTGTTGTGGTTGATTATCTTGTGGTGACAGCTGGATGTGATGTGTTATGGTTGATTATCTTGTGATGACATCTGGATGTGATGTGTCATGGATGATTATCTTGTGAAGACAGCTGGATATGATGTGTTATGGTTGATTATCTTGTGGTGACATCTGGATGTGATGTGTTGTGGTTGATTATCTTGTGGTGACAGCTGGATATGATGTGTTATGGATGATTATCTTGTGATGACAGCTGGATGTGATGTGTTATGGTTGATTATGTGGTGGTGACATCTGGATATGATGTGTTATGGTTGATTATCTTGTGGTGACAGCTGGATATGATGTGTTGTGGTTGATTATCTTGTGGTGACATCTGGATATGATGTGTCATGGTTGATTATCTTGTGATGACAGCTGGATATGATGTGTCATGGATGATTATCTTGTGATGACATCTGGATATGATGTGTCATGGATGATTATCTTGTGATGACATCTGGATATGATGTGTCATGGTTGATTATCTTGTGATGACAGCTGGATATGATGTGTTGTGGTTGATTATCTTGTGATGACATCTGGATATGATGTGTTATGGATGATTATCTTGTGATGACATCTGGATATGATGTGTCATGGTTGATTATCTTGTGATGACAGCTGGATATGATGTGTTGTGGTTGATTATCTTGTGATGACAGCTGGATATGATGTGTTATGGTTGATTATCTTGTGATGACATCTGGATATGATGTGTCATGGTTGATTATCTTGTGATGACAGCTGGATATGATGTGTCATGGTTGATTATCTTGTGATGACAGCTGGATATGATGTGTTGTGGTTGATTATCTTGTGATGACATCTGGATATGATGTGTCATGGTTGATTATCTTGTGATGACAGCTGGATATGATGTGTTGTGGTTGATTATCTTGTGGTGACATCTGGATATGATGTGTTGTGGTTGATTATCTTGTGGTGACATCTGGATATGATGTGTCATGGTTGATTATCTTGTGATGACAGCTGGATATGATGTGTCATGGATGATTATCTTGTGATGACATCTGGATATGATGTGTCATGGATGATTATCTTGTGATGACATCTGGATATGATGTGTCATGGATGATTATCTTGTGATGACAGCTGGATATGATGTGTCATGGATGATTATCTTGTGATGACATCTGGATATGATGTGTCATGGATGATTATCTTGTGATGACATCTGGATATGATGTGTCATGGTTGATTATCTTGTGATGACAGCTGGATATGATGTGTCATGGTTGATTATCTTGTGGTGACATCTGGATATGATGTGTTGTGGTTGATTATCTTGTGGTGACATCTGGATATGATGTGTCATGGTTGATTATCTTGTGATGACAGCTGGATATGATGTGTCATGGATGATTATCTTGTGATGACATCTGGATATGATGTGTCATGGATGATTATCTTGTGATGACATCTGGATATGATGTGTCATGGTTGATTATCTTGTGATGATTGCTGGATATGATGTGTTGTGGTTGATTATCTTGTGATGACAGCTGGATATGATGTGTTGTGGTTGATTATCTTGTGATGACAGCTGGATATGATGTGTTATGGTTGATTATCTTGTGATGACATCTGGATATGATGTGTTATGGATGATTATCTTGTGATGACATCTGGATATGATGTGTTATGGTTGATTATCTTGTGATGACAGCTGGATATGATGTGTTGTGGTTGATTATCTTGTGATGACAGCTGGATATGATGTGTTATGGTTGATTATCTTGTGGTGACATCTGGATATGATGTGTCATGGCTGAATATCTTGTGATGACAGCTGGATATGATGTGTCATGGTTGATTATCTTGTGGTGACATCTGGATATGATGTGTTGTGGTTGATTATCTTGTGGTGACATCTGGATATGATGTGTCATGGTTGATTATCTTGTGATGACAGCTGGATATGATGTGTCATGGATGATTATCTTGTGATGACATCTGGATATGATGTGTCATGGATGATTATCTTGTGATGACATCTGGATATGATGTGTCATGGTTGATTATCTTGTGATGACAGCTGGATGTGATGTTATGGTTGATTATCTTGTGATGACAGCTGGATGTGATGTTATGGTTGATTATCTTGTGATGACAGCTGGATATGATGTGTTATGGTTGATTATCTTGTGATGACAGCTGGATGTGATGTTATGGTTGATTATCTT
>NC_091581.1:3167210-3169710 GCF_042767895.1 Penaeus vannamei | reverse complement strand
ATTCACCTCAGGACTTGAGTTGGTCGATATTCTTGGCATCTTCGAGACGGTTTTCTGTTTACTCTTTGATTTTTCTCTCTTTGTTTATGTATGTGTCACCACACTGGAAGGGAAGGGCAGGTTGGCGTCACGTAGTCAGTGCCATCTGAATTTAAGAGAGGGAGAGAGAGAGGGAGGGAGAGGGAGGGGGGGAGGGTGGGAGGGGGGGAGGGAGGGAGGGGGGGTGGGAGGGAGAGAGGGGAGGAGGAAGGGAGAGAGGGAGGGAGGGAGGGAGAAGGAAGGGAGGAGAGAGAGGGGGGAGGTTGGGAGAGAGAGACTGAGGGAGGAGAGAGAGAGAGAGAGGGAGGGAGGGATAGAGAGAAAAAAAAAGGGAGAAGGAGAGGGAGAGAGAAAGATAAAGGGGTGGTCACATTATTCCATTCTGTCCAAGGATTCCCAAAGCAGAACGGGATACTTCCCAAGCTGTAATGGGATCCGAGATGGAAATCCCTAGCCAAAGAGCCGTCGTGGAACACCAGTCATAAGGATTATAAGAGCAGCAATTATGGATAAAATAACCAGGAAACTTCGTCATGAACTATGTAAACTTTGGACTGAGACGATGGTTCTCTCCTAGGGGACAGTGTGTGTAGTGTGACCAACCCCAAGCTGTAGCTGACCTGACTTTGACTAGGCTGTTTCGGGATCCCAGGGCAGAGGAGACTAATGTGACCATCTCTTAATGCATGTATGCTTTTGTTCTAAAATACCTGCTGAAGCGGCTGTATTTTAATGATGATTTTTTAAACATACTCAACGGGCTTATTAGTGGCTCCAGATAGGAATTCCACTTCCTTCTCCTTTTTAGAAATGAGTTTGTTTGATAGTAATGATTAGATCCTGTTGAGTGTTGTCCTCACCTTACGAAAGGAATTATTCTTTCCAGATATTTTATTTGATTTGTTTATTTTGGAGAGATGATCGTTATTATGAGGTCTTGCTGTTCCTCCTCTCTGCCTCGCCTTTATTCCGTTAATGATCATATCTCATTATTGCCTTGTGTTGGTATTACATTACGATATTGAATTCCCTTCGTCATTTTTACTTCTTCTTTCGACTGACGCAAGTGTTTTTATAGTGCGACTAATTTGTTGCGGTTTGCAATATTTTTTTACGTGGTTTCTATTTTTCCTTCTGGCAGTATTGCATTTCCTTTCTGTCTCATGTCCCTTTTCACAGTCTGTTCATGTTCCCTCATTACACAATTACATCGTTCAGCCTCATCCTCTCGCCGCCTCTCACCTATTGATCGCCCAATTATCTGTGCGTCTCCCCCACCCCCTTCCCCCCGCCTCGCCCTCACCGCCCCCTCTCCGCCTCGCCCTCACCGCCCCCTCTCCGCCTCGCCCTCACCGCCCCCTCTCCCCTCCGCCCCTCACCGCCCCCCTCACCGCCCCCTCTCCGCCTCGCCCTCACCGCCCCCTCTCCGCCTCGCCACTCACCGCCCCCTCTCCGCCTCGCCCTCACCGCCCCCTCACCGCCCCCTCTCCGCCTCGCCCTCACCGCCCCCCCCCCCTCACCGCCCCTTCTCACGCCTCGCCCTCACCGCCCCTTCTCCGCCTCGCTTCCTCCACCGCCCCCTCTCTCTCCTCGCCCTCACCGCCCCCTCACCCGCCCCCTCTCCGCCTCGCCCTCACCGCCCCCCTCTCCGCCTCGCCCTCACCGCCCCCTCTCCGCCTCGCCCTCACCGCCCCCTCTCCGCCTCGCCCTCACCGTCCCCTCTCCGCCTCGCCCTCACCGCCCCCTCTCCGCCTCGCCCTCACCGCCCCCTCTCCCTCGCCCCCAGAGAAAGGCTCCCTCACCATCCTGCGGAGGCCCAGCAGCAAGAACCTGGCGGGGCGCGGGTCACGGCACTCCTCCTCGCAGGACGACGACGCCGTGGACGCCGTCGACCTCGCCAACGACGCCCCGGCAGTCGACAACCCCGACGCCTGCGAGAAGGCCGCCCTCAGGTATGTCGGGAAGGGCGTGGGCGCTGTCCAAAAAGGGAAGGGAGGGATGTACGCGCGTTAGCATAGGCATTGCGCATATGCAGACACGGATATAGTTATATGAAGTATACTCACAGCCTCAGTCACACACACACGCACACGCACACGCACACGCACACGCACACGCACACGCACACGCACACGCACACGCACACACACACACACACACACACACATACACACACACACACACACACACACACACACACACACACACACACACACACACACACACACAAACACACACACTCACACTCTCTCTCTCACACACACACACACACACACACACACACACACACACACACACACACACACACACACACACACACAAACACACACACCACACACACACACAACACACACACACACACACAGTAATCTTCAGATCTTATTCTCAGAACATTCGCTTATGTGTAGTTTTCAGAAATTGTTATTCCAAAGGAAGATCTTTTTTGCATTTTTTTTTTTTT
>NC_091581.1:3154710-3159710 GCF_042767895.1 Penaeus vannamei | reverse complement strand
GACAGTCATCTTGCCTGGAGCTGTTCGAATCCGACCTCAAATTCGGGATCTCACACGCAGAATAATTATCAAGTGATTCGACAGTCATCTTGCCTGGAGCTGTTCGAATTCGACCTCAAATTCGGGATCTCACACGCAGAATAATTATCAAGTGATTCGACAGTCATCTTGCCTGGAGCTGTTCGAATTCGACCTCAAATTCATGTAGAATAAACGGCGCTTGCAATGTTCCTATTGAACCAAACAAACGCGGTTAAAGACGCGAAACGGAAAGAAAGAAAAAAGATTATTCAGACAGCGAGGACGTGGATGGCACCGTGCAGGCTTGAGAGGGTTTGTTGAGCCTGTCCAAACACGGAGGTTTGATTGGTATTGCACTTAAAGATGCATTTGCAAGATCAGACTCCCTTCGTTTGATCTCTCATTCCGTGTCTTCTATTTTAGATATTCTGGTAGATTATAATCCCTATTTTTTCCCCCAAAACTCTAGAGAAAGAGAGAAAGAAAATATGTTTTTAGTATCCCTCCCCCCCCCTTCCCCTCCCTATTGCAGGGGTGTATCTGAGGGTAAGTTATTCATTTCTATTGCATCCTTTGCACGCTTTTGAGAAGCAATATAAATCCACATATACATTATATTCCTCTTCTTTAAATATATGATACATGACCTTCCTTTAAGGGCACCGAGACCTGCACTCGTCCTCGGAACGCCAGGGGTCAAATCCGGTGCCTTAAAAGAACACTGTAAATGGCCTCTTCCTCCTCGTGTCTTATTACTCGTCTAAATCAGTCTTTGGCATCAGACTCGTCGATTTAAAAGCATCCCCTTCTCACTTTAAATAGTTCATCTAAAGACCATCCTTTCTTTTTAACTCCATTGCCCTTGTACACTGCACTAGTTATTTATCTCTCAGTATGCCCCCCTTTACGTACATCTTGCAATGATTTTCCCTTATGATCGTTCAGTGCAAGGCTGCTGCATCTTATTCCTCACTGGCCAGAGCTTCAGCGTGCCTCCAAGTCGTCTTTCTCAGAGTAGATTTGGTATCTTTGTTCCATGTTTTATTTTTTGTGTTTTTTTTTTCTGCCTCTTTACATTTCTTCTCTTGTTTCTCTTCTGGTTTATTCTGGTCTATCTATTTAGCTAGCTAGCTAGCTATCCATATATATATATATGTATATATATATATATATATATATATATATATATATATATATGTATGTATGTACATAAGTATATATATATATATATATATATATATATATATATATATACATATTTATATATATATATATATATATATATATATATACATATTTATATATATATTATAAGTATAAGTATATATATATATTATAAGTATAAGTATATATATATTATAAGTATATATATATAAGTATAAGTATATATATACTCTCTCTCTCTCTCTCTCTCTCTCTCTCTCTCTCTCTCTCTCTCTCTCTCTCTCTCTCTCTCTCTCTCTCTCTCTCTCTCTCTCTCTCCCTTTCTCTCTTTCACCACCCTTGCCTCCTCTCTCTCCAGCAGGTGTGAGGAGCAGCAGGATCGGGCTATAACCATCAGTCTTGAGCCTCCAAGCAGGAAGTCTAGGAGAGTCACATCGAACGACAAATCCTCAAGGTTACTCGTTAATTACTACAGTTACTACTTCCAACCCCAAACCCACCCACCCGCCCACCCCTTTGGCCCCACCCACCCACCCCTTTGACCCCACCCACCCCTTTGGCCCTAACCACCCACTCACTCCTTTGGCCCCACCCACTCATTCACCCCTTTGGCCCTTCCCACCCACTCATTCACCCCTTTGGCCCTTCCCACCCACTCATTCACTCACCCCTTTGGCCCCACCCACTCATTCACCCCTTTGGTCCCCACCCACTCATTCATCCCTTTGGTCCCACCTACTCATTCACCCCTTTGGACCCACCCACCCCTTTGGCCCTACCCACCATCTCACCCCTTTGGCCCCACCCACTCATTCACCCCTTTGGCCCCACCCACTCATTCACCCCTTTGGCCCCACCCACTCATTCACCCCCTTTGGCCCCACCCACTCATTCACCCCCTTTGGCCCCACCTACTCATTCACCCCTTTGGCCCCACCTACTCATTCACCCCTATGGCCCCACCCACTCATTCACCCCTTTGGCCCCACCCACTCATTCACCCCTTTGGCCCCACCTACCCACTCATTCACCCCTTTGGCCCCACCTACTCATTCACCCCTCTTGGCCCCACCCACTCATTCACCCCTTTGGTCCCACCTACTCATTCACTCCTTTGGCCCCACCTACTCATTCACTCACCCCTTTGGTCCCACCCACTCATTCATCCCTTTGGTCCCACCTACTCATTCACCCCTTTGGACCCACCCACCCCTTTGGCTCCACCCACCCACCCTCTCACCCCTTTGGCCCCCCCCATTCATTCACCCCTTTGGCCCCACCCACTCATTCACCCCTTTGGCCCCACCCACTCACCCATTTGGCCCCACCCACTCATTCACCCCTTTGGCCGTACCCACTCATTCACCCCTTTGGCCACACCCACCCACCCTCTCACCCCATTTGGCTCCACCCACCCAATCTTTAGCCACGCCCAGTTTCCCATTCTCGTTTCCATTTTCTTTTCTTTTTTTGGAGGGGGAAACTAAACGATTTTGGGTTTATTTTTTCCCCATAGTGGTTAGGTTTTTTTATTTCCTTGTTCATTTATTCATTCATTCATTTATTTATCAAATTTATCGAACCGGACCCCCACCCTAACGCACGTCAAAAGCAACAACAGTATTAGCAGATTATGATGGATTAAATACTATGTTTATTATGATTTAACCTCTTAGCTAACCCCACCCCCCCTCCCGGTACTGGTTGACCGTATTAGAATTTTAATTAAATAATTAAATATATATATCAACTATTATTATTATTTTATTATTATTGTTATTGTTATCGCCATCATCATAATTATTATTTTTATTATTATTATTATAGTTTTATCATTATCGTGAATACCATCGTCACCAATCCTTTTTATCAATAATTCATTCTATTCCTTCTCCCAGTTCCCCTTCCCTCTCCTCCCCCCTTCCCCCCTCCCCCCTCCCCCCCCTTCCCCTCCCTCCCTTCCCCTCCCCCCAACAAAAAAAAACAACTAATCAGAGCTTGAACATCTAACAAAACGGTACTTTTGGAGTTAACCAAATCTCCCTTAGCCCCTTTTTTTTTATCTTTTTTTTTTCTCTTTAGTCCTCAATCTCTTATTTACATTTTGGATGGTAGTTCTGACTAACCCACGCTCGCCCAGTAAGTATGATATCAGAGTGTTTTTTCTCCCCCCTTCCCACTCACACTCTTAGCCGGAGAGCTGCTGGAAGACCTAAGCTGCTATAGTAAACACTTCTCTGGTCGCACGTTCCTTATAACCGGGTTGTTGTGGTTACGTTTTCTACGTGTGTGTGTCTGTCTGTTTGTGTGTGTGTGTGTGTGTGTTTAATTTTGTTATTTTTCCCGTTTTCTTTAGAGCAGCTACTGAGAAGGAACAAATTTTTTTGTTTGTGTATTGTATGATCTATTTAAAATAGTGTTTTTGATTTTATTTTTCTTTTAGAATGTGCAGTCCACGTTGTTAAAAAATTTTTATTACTTGAAAAAAAATATATAGACGGCATTTTTGGGGGAGACTCGCCCAATTAAAATTTTCCTAATAGTCCACTGTTTATAAATAGTTAATTTTTACTAGATTAGATTTGACGATACTTTGTCAAAATTGTATATTCACCCAAAAGGTGTTTACACTCTAAAGATAAGTGTATGTGTCACTTCCGACCTTATAGTTAGTGATTGGTCGTCAAATGAAGTTCAGTTATGATGTTGAAATATCAAATATGTATTGTTATGTATTAATATCCCCAGAAAACAGAAATTAATCAATTTGATTAAGCAGAAGGAAACAACAACACACAAATATCAGATATATACGAGTATTGTTACATATTACTTAAATATGAGATATGTATTGTTATATATTACTATCACGAGAAGACAGAAATCGATTTATTTAATGAAGCGAAAAGGAACAACAACAAAAATAATAACGAAATGAGCCAAAAAAAAAAAAAAAGAGAGAGAAAAAATGGACGAGAAACCGGTTAGTGCTTATGGCAGTGCGTGATTGCAAGCTGCAATATAACTTAGGACTGCAATAAAATGTTTCTCACGCACCAACGCTGCAGGCAGGCTGGTTATGGCGCTGGAGAAGTCGTAAGGTTTTTGCAGTTAACGAGCGGAAAATTAAATGATTATGTTTATATCTTGAGGGAAAAAATGTGCGAATCGCAGCTCTATTTTGGAGGAAGTGGAAGACGGTACAGAAATAAAAAAAGTGTAGAACGAAGAGGTATTACTGTTATTATCAGGTTCATAATTTGTTACTTATTGTTGTCGTTGTTATTATTATTATTGTTGTTGGTGTTGTTGTTATTGTTATTATTATTATTATTATTATTATTATTATTATTATTATTATCATTGTTGTTGTTGTTATTGTCATTATTATTACTATTATTATTATTATTATTGTCATTATTATTATTACTATAATTACTATTATTACTATTATCTTTATCATCATGGATACTATTATTATCATTGCTATCATTTCCTCATTATCATTATCATTATCTGTTTCAGTATCATTTTATCAGTATTAATTTACTATCTATTTACATTTAATTATTTTTTAGTTGTTATTATTCAATTTGATTGTTTTTCCTAATATTGTTATTGTCATTATTATAATTTTCATAATTGTGTCATTATTTTCCTTAATTTTACCAGTATTATTGATATCATTATTATTGCCATAACAATGAGTGTAATAATGATATTGATGATATTAAGAATAATAACGGTTATGATTGTTATTGTTTTTAAAATTAGTTATAATTACCGTATTCATTATCATTATTATCGCACCATCA
>NC_091581.1:3129710-3137210 GCF_042767895.1 Penaeus vannamei | reverse complement strand
CTCTCTCTATATATATATATATATATATATATATATATATATACATATATATATATATGTAGAGAGAGAGAGCGTGTGTGTGTGTATATGTGTATGTATGCATGCTTATATATTTCTCTCCCTTTCTCCCTCTCTCTCTAAATTCCCCCTCTCTTTTGTAGTCCACAGAAAGAAAATAATTACAGCCCTCCACCATTGCAGAGGGAGAGGGCGAAAGGGGTATAGTGGGGGAGGGGTGGGGGTTGGGGGGGGGGAGTCGACGCGGGTAGCAGTGGTACATGTCCTGTTCATAAAAGAGTTAGTGTTCCTAAAGGGGCAAAGTCTCTTTACTACTGCTGGCCTTTGTGATTGGGAGCAGCCGCGGACCTACAGCACGAGGCTCAAGATGATGATGAATACGCCCTCCCCATGCGAGAGAAAAGCGTATGTGACAAAAAAAGAAGAAGGAAAAAAAGATACTCAGCCTTAGGCTTTTAGGCTGATGACATGAAGAAGGGGAGAATGAAGAGGAAAAGTGGAGGGGAGTGGGGACATCATCCTCGCTTGTGCGGTCGTGACGCTGCTCTCCTGCAGACCAATAAGTGAAATGAAGTCCTCGACATCAGTGACGAAATGTGAATCGTCGGGGACACCTGAAGCGCTGTGGGTGATGTGTAGAGGGAAGGGAAAGGGGGGGGGGTTAGAAAGCGGCGAAAAGGGGGTCTTGGTTCGCTTTATTTTTAGAAGTGAGTGAGAGATACTAGATGTTGATAAATACTAGATGGGAAGCTGCATGTATTTGTAAGGGGGTTTGTTTAATTCGATGTTAATTTTCCTGACGGCTCGTTATTTTGTATTCTGCAGGGTTTGTTTGTTTTTTTCTCAAAGAGTAAATAAGTAAACTCTTTCATATATAAGCAAAAAATATATATATTCAAGATATTTACAAATAAAGAAAATAAGTATGCGACATGGAAAACAGTCATAGGTATGGTTCAGTCCTTGCTTCCCATGCTACTTGTCCACCACTCATTTCTGAATTATGTCACGTTATTTTCCTCGAAATGAGTGGCTCTCTCGGGAAGGTTTCATTCTCTACTTAACCTTGTTCGAGTGGCGAAGAAAGCAATTAGAGATTTATGAGTCTTGGCTTCGTTTGAATTGAGGACTTACAAGACGAGATTTATGAGATACGTTGTTTCAAGCAGATGACTTCGAAGATTTAGGAATTAAAGGGAAATATTGTGTTGTGAGTGTGAGAGTGTTTGCGCGTGTGAGTGAGTTAGAGTGCGTGTGTTTCTGTGTGCGTGCGTGAGGAAGTGTGTGTGTGTGCATGTGTTTCTGTGTGCGTGCGTGAGGAAGTGTGTGTGTGTGTGTACGTGCGTATTTGAGGTAATATGTGTCTCTGTGTTTGTGTGCATGCATGAGTGAATATGTATGTGTGTGCATGCGTGCGTGAGTGTTTGTGCGTGTGCGAGCGGTGAAACACCACGACCACGCACGTTGCAGAAGCCCGGCTGTGCATGACGTAAGCTGTTGCTGCCGCTGCTTCCTCCTGCTGCATGGCTGACCTCACACTCCCAAGCTTTTATTGAGGAGCTTCAATAAAGAGCTTTACTAACACAGATCTACTAAAGAGAAAAATTAAACCACCCGGTTTTGGAATTTGCTTGATACTAGCAAACTTACCCTGTTGTCTGTTAATATTGTGTATTTGTTGAATTTATTGTGTGATATAAAAAAAAGAATGAAAAGAATATAACAAAATGGTTTATTTTCTACAAACGATGAGCCATAAGTACTAAGAAGAAACATAGAAAGAAGTGAAAGCTTCATGAATATGAAATATAAAAATAATGAAACCAGAAAAAAATACATATTTACGAAAAGAACTTCAGAGTCAGTCGCCCATTCAGCAAAAGTGATGTCATTTTGTGAGCAGTGCCCTCGGGGGTCGCTCATAGTGACATCAATGCTGCTTAGTCCTCTCTGGGTTATAATTGTCTTTATTGTTCGAGAGGTCCTGCCAAATTATATTTCTGTGAATTTGTTGTATCAGGAAATTCATTCGATGTTTACCTAAAAATTCCATGTGTCTGTATATGCGCATACACGCATACATATGCATATATTTATATGTAGGCCTATGTGTGTACGTGTGTGGTTAAATTTCAATTCGGAACCTTATATAATGATGCCACACAGAAACAAAAAAGGCAAAGGAAGACATAACCCAAAGATGCGGTGACGGCAGGCCCGTCCAATCTCCCCCTCCCCCTCCCTCATCTTCCCTCCCCGCCACGCCTTACACCCCCACCCCACCCCACCCTCCCCCGGCCCCGCGCAAGGCCCCTCCGCCCCGCACTAACCGCCTCCCGTTGTCCCCTTCGCCGCACAGGAGGCAGGTCGGCGACGAGGAGGACGAGCTCTCCGAGGTGGAACCCGACGCCGTTCCTCAGGAGGTGCGGGAGTGGCTGGCCTCGACCTTCACCCGACAGCTCTCCACCTCGCGCAGGAAGACGGACGAGAAGCCGAGGTTCAGGTAAGGATTCGGACGAGAAGCCGAGGTTCAGGTAAAGGATTCGGACGAGAAGCCGAGGTTCAGGTAAAGGATTCGGACGAGAAGCCGAGGTTCAGGTAAAGGATTCGGACGAGAAGCCGAGGTTCAGGTAAAGGATTCGGACGAGAAGCCGAGGTTCAGGTAAAGGGATTCGGACGAGAGGGAAAGGGCGTCCGTTCCGACGAGCTAATTTTGCCTTCGTGTTTCTGTTTACTTATTAGGTCGGATTTAGTCTTCCGGAAAGACTTAGCTGGAGGGCTATCGAGGTCTTACAGGAAAGCCTTCAGTGTTTTCTCCTTCTTCTTCTTCTCCTCTTCCTTTAGTTGGCGTTTCTTCCCTGAGGTGACTCGGGAAGCTTATATAGATGAACTCGAGAGGAAATCTCTCAGGTATCTACTTTAGAATCTTCAAAGGAGTCTTGTTAGGTCTTCAGGACATGTCTCCGAGAGAAGAGGCGCCGCCATTATTAGCACCATCAGTAGCGCTTCAAGGGTTGCCTTGGAATTTTGTTCCAGAGAATTTTAGAGTTCCGAGTGGTAGGTTTCCAAGAGTCCCGAGTGGTAGGTTTTCAAGAATCCCAAGTGGTAGGTTTTCTTTCAAGAGTCCCGAGTGGTAGGTTTCCAAGAGTCCCGAGTGGTAGGTTTTCAAGAATCCCAAGTGGTAGGTTTTCTTTCAAGAGTCCCGAGTGGTAGGTTTCCAAGAGTCCCGAGTGGTAGGTTTCCAAGAGTCCCGAGTGGTAGGTTTCCAAGAGTCCCGAGTGGTAGGTTTCCAAGAGTCCCGAGTGGTAGGTTTCCAAGAGTCCCGAGTGGTAGGTTTCCAAGAGTCCCGAGTGGTAGGTTTCCAAGAGTCCCGAGTGGTAGGTTTCCTTTCAAGAGTCTCGAGTGGTAGGTTTCCTTTCAAGAGTCTCGAGTGGTAGGTTTTCTTTGAAGAGTCCCGAGTGGTAGGTTTCCTTTCAAGAGTCCCGAGTGGTAGGTTTCCTTTCAAGAGTCTCGAGTGGTAGGTTTCCTTTCAAGAGTCCCGAGTGGTAGGTTTCCAGGAGTCCCGAGTGGTAGGTTTCCTTTCAAGAGTCCCGAGTGGTAGGTTTCCTTTCAAGAGTCCCGAGTGGTAGGTTTCCAGGAGTCCCGAGTGGTAGGTTTCCTTTCAAGAGTCCCGAGTGGTAGGTTTCCTTTCAAGAGTCCCGAGTGGTAGGTTTCCTTTCAAGAGTCCCGAGTGGTAGGTTTTCTGTCAAGAGTCCCGAGTGGTAGGTTTTCTTTCAAGAGTCCCGAGTGGTAGGTTTTCTTTCAGGAGTCCGGAGTGGTAGGTTTCCTTTCAAGAGTCCCGAGTGGTAGGTTTCCAGGAGTCCCGAGTGGTAGGTTTCCTTTCAAGAGTCCCGAGTGGTAGGTTTTCTTTCAAGAGTCCCGAGTGGTAGGTTTCCTTTCAAGAGTCTCGAGTGGTAGGTTTTCTTTCAAGAGTCCCGAGTGGTAGGTTTTCTTTTCAAGAGTCCCGAGTGGTAGGTTTCCTTTCAAGAGTCCCGAGTGGTAGGTTTCCTTTCAAGAGTCCCGAGTGGTAGGGTTTCTTTCAAGAGTCCCGAGTGGTAGGTTTCCTTTCAAGAGTCCCGAGTGGTAGGTTTCCTTTCAAGAGTCCCGAGTGGTAGGTTTTCTTTCAAGAGTCCCGAGGGGTAGGTTTTCTTTCAAGAGTCCCGAGGGGTAGGTTTTCTTTTCAAGAGTCCCGAGTGGTAGGTTTTCTTTTCAAGAGTCCCGAGTGGTAGGTTTTCTTTCAAGAGTCCCGAGTGGTAGGTTTTCTTTCAAGAGTCCCGAGTGGTAGGTTTCCTTTCAAGAGTCCCGAGTGGTGGGTTTTCTTTCAAGAGTCCCGAGTGGTAGGTTTTCTTTCAAGAGTCCCGAGTGGTGGGTTTTCTTTCAAGAGTCCCGAGTGGTAGGTTTTCTTTCAAGAGTCCCGAGTGGTAGGTTTTCTTTCAAGAGTCCCGAGTGGTAGGTTTTCTTTCAAGAGTCCCGAGTGGTAGGTTTTCTTTCAAGAGTCCCG
This sequence comes from Penaeus vannamei, assembly GCF_042767895.1. Taxonomy (NCBI): domain Eukaryota; kingdom Metazoa; phylum Arthropoda; class Malacostraca; order Decapoda; family Penaeidae; genus Penaeus; species Penaeus vannamei. The sequence continues at coordinate 3,132,652 of NC_091581.1, read as the reverse complement.
AGTGGTGGGTTTTCTTTCAAGAGTCCCGAGTGGTGGGTTTTCTTTCAAGAGTCCCGAGTGGTAGGTTTTCTTTCAAGAGTCCCGAGTGGTAGGTTTTCTTTCAAGAGTCCCGAGTGGTAGGTTTCCTTTCAAGAGTCCCGAGTGGTAGGTTTCCTTTCAAGAGTCCCGAGTGGTAGGTTTTCTTTCAAGAGTCCCGAGTGGTAGGTTTTCTTTGAAGAGTCCCGAGTGGTAGGTTTCCTTTCAAGACTCCCGAGTGGTAGGTTTTCAGGAGTCCCGAGTGGTAGGTTTCCAAGAGTCCCGAGTGGTAGGTTTCCAAGAGTCCCGAGTGGTAGGTTTCCAAGAGTCCCGAGTGGTAGGTTTTCTTTCAAGAGTCCCGAGTGGTAGGTTTTCTTTCAAGAGTCCCGAGTGGTAGGTTTCCTTTCAAGAGTCCCGAGTGGTAGGTTTTCTTTTCAAGAGTCCCGAGTGGTAGGTTTCCTTTCAAGAGTCCCGAGTGGTAGGTTTTCTTTTCAAGAGTCCCGAGTGGTAGGTTTCCTTTCAAGAGTCCCGAGTGGTAGGTTTTCTTTTCAAGAGTCCCGAGTGGTAGGTTTCCTTTCAAGAGTCCCGAGTGGTAGGTTTTCTTTCAAGAGTCCCGAGTGGTAGGTTTCCTTTCAAGAGTCCCGAGTGGTAGGTTTTCTTTCAAGAGTCCCGAGTGGTAGGTTTCCTTTCAAGAGTCCCGAGTGGTAGGTTTTCTTTCAAGAGTCCCGAGTGGTAGGTTTCCTTTCAAGAGTCCCGAGTGGTAGGTTTCCAAGAGTCCCGAGTGGTAGGTTTTCTTTCAAGAGTCCCGAGTGGTAGGTTTTCTTTCAAGAGTCCCGAGTGGTAGGTTTTCTTTCAAGAGTCCCGAGGGGTAGGTTTTCTTTCAAGAGTCCCGAGTGGTAGGTTTTCTTTCAAGAGTCCCGAGTGGTAGGTTTTCTTTCAAGAGTCCCGAGGGGTAGGTTTTCTTTCAAGAGTCCCGAGTGGTAGGTTTTCTTTCAAGAGTCCCGAGTGGTAGGTTTTCTTTCAAGAGTCCCGAGTGGTAGGTTTCCTTTCAAGAGTCCCGAGTGGTAGGTTTTCTTTCAAGAGTCCCGAGTGGTAGGTTTTCTTTCAAGAGTCCCGAGTGGTAGGTTTCCTTTCAAGAGTCCCGAGTGGTAGGTTTTCTTTCAAGAGTCCCGAGGGGTAGGTTTCCTTTCAAGAGTCCCGAGTGGTAGGTTTCCTTTCAAGAGTCCCGAGTGGTAGGTTTTCTTTCAAGAGTCCCGAGTGGTAGGTTTTCTTTCAAGAGTCCCGAGTGGTAGGTTTTCTTTCAAGAGTCCCGAGGGGTAGGTTTCCTTTCAAGAGTCCCGAGTGGTAGGTTTTCTTTCAAGAGTCCCGAGTGGTAGGTTTCCTTTCAAGAGTCCCGAGTGGTAGGTTTTCTTTCAAGAGTCCCGAGTGGTAGGTTTTCTTTTCAAGAGTCCCGAGTGGTAGGTTTCCTTTCAAGAGTCCCGAGTGGTAGGTTTCCTTTCAAGAGTCCCGAGTGGTAGGTTTCCTTTCAAGAGTCCCGAGTGGTAGGTTTCCTTTCAAGAGTCCCGAGTGGTAGGTTTCCTTTTCAAGAGTCCCGAGTGGTAGGTTTCCTTTTCAAGAGTCCCGAGTGGTAGGTTTTCTTTCAAGAGTCCCGAGTGGTAGGTTTTCTTTCAAGAGTCCCAAGTGGTAGGTTTCCTTTCAAGAGTCCCGAGTGGTAGGTTTTCTTTTCAAGAGTCCCGAGTGGTAGGTTTTCTTTCAAGAGTCCCAAGTGGTAGGTTTCCTTTCAAGAGTCCCGAGTGGTAGGTTTTCAGGAGTCCCGAGTGGTAGGTTTTCTTTCAAGAATCCCGAGTGGTAGGTTTTCAGGAGTCCCGAGGGGTAGGTTTCCAAGAGTCCCGAGGGGTAGGTTTCCAAGAGTCCCGAGTGGTAGGTTTCCAAGAGTCTTCGCTTTCAAGAGCTGGAGGTTTAGGCCATCCTTGGAATAGGATCAGGTGTAAGTGCAATAGTGTTTATTGGCTATTCATTTTAACTTCGGTCGAAAAAAAAGGCAGATGTTCTTTAATATTCACTGTTCGCCCTCGTGAACCTCGATGGAATAGGGTAAATGTGTATGCTTTTTTTTTTTTGTTTGTTTTTTTTTTTTTTGTTTTTTTTTTTACTGTCTAGTTTTGTAAATTCAGTTAACTTATAAGGACAGAAATAAATCCCATCTTGTTTATTGTTTAGTCATGCGGATTTAGGTGGTATTAGTGCATAAGTAGGTCTTGTTTATACGAACTTAGGTGGTATTAGTGCACAAGTAGGTCTTGTTTATGCGAACTTAGGTGGTATTAGTGCATAAGTAGGTCTTGTTTATGCGAACTTAGGTGGTATTAGTGCATAAGTAGGTCTTGTTTATGAGAACTAAGGTGGTATTAGTGCATAAGTAGGTCTTGTTTATGAGAACTAAGGTGGTATTAGTGCATAAGTAGGTCTTGTTTATGCGAACTTAGGTGGTATTAGTGCATAAGTAGGTCTTGTTTATGAGAACTAAGGTGGTATTTGTGCATAAGTAGGTCTTGTTTATGCGAACTTAGGTGGTATTAGTGCATAAGTAGGTCTTGTTTATGAGAACTAAGGTGGTATTAGTGCATAAGTAGGTCTTGTTTATGCGAACTTAGGTGGTATTAGTGCATAAGTAGGTCTTGTTTATGAGAACTAAGGTGGTATTAGTGCATAAGTAGGTCTTGTTTATGCGAACTTAGGTGGTATTAGTGCATAAGTAGGTCTTGTTTATGCGAACTTAGGTGGTATTAGTGCATAAGTAGGTCTTGTTTATGCGAACTTAGGTGGTATTAGTGCATAAGTAGGTCTTGTTTATGCGAACTTAGGTGGTATTAGTGCATAAGTAGGTCTTGTTTATGCGAACTTAGGTGGTATTAGTGCATAAGTAG
>NC_091581.1:3125115-3129210 GCF_042767895.1 Penaeus vannamei | reverse complement strand
TTCCTCTTCCTCTTCCTCTTCCTCTTCCTCTTCTTCTTCTTCTTCTTCTTCTTCGTCTTCTTCTTCTTCTTATTCTTATTCTTCTCCTCCTCCTCCTCCTCCTCCTCCAACTACTCCTCCTCCTCCAACTACTCCTCCTCCTCCTCCTCCTCCAACTCCTCCTCCTCCTCCTCCTACTACTTCTTTTTCTTCGTGTACATCTCCTTTTTCTTCATCTTCTTTTTCTTCATCTTCTTTTTCTTCTCCTCCTCCTTCTTCTCCTTCTCCTCCTATTCCTATTACTATTCCTATTCCTATTCCTTCTACTCCTCCTCCTTCTTCTCCTCCTTCTCCTTCTTCTTCTTCTTCTTCTTCTTCTTCCTTACTTTTTGGGGATGGCGTTAATGCATTTGTTGATGGTTAGCTTGGCGAAGATGATAGAAAATTTACGAGTGTTTTTAACCTTTTTTTCTTGTCCTTCATTATTTATTCAGTTATTCATTTACTAAGTCTTATATATATGTCTGAGATTCCTTTATTGTTAGAAAAGGATTATCACTATTGCCATATCATTTAATCTGATATCTAATCACGCGTACATGATAAGCATTTAATATTCGTTATTAAGACATTTTATCACAATTTCTTTCCATTTCTTTATTTTGCAAAACTTGGCTCTCACCATAAGACCTCAAGCTTCCTCATTCGCATCACATACTGTCACTCACAATCCTCATGAATATGTGAGCTTAATAATCCCCCCAAAAAACATGCTATATTCATATTACCAATAGAATAGTGAACATGGTTATAGTGTAGATATCTTATGGGCTTGGGTAATGTGTAGGGAGAGAGAGAACCGGAGTTGTGGTTGAGAGGAAGGAGACTAAAGGACTTCTTGTGTCTTGCCATTATGTTCATCAGTGGGTGTTGTTATTTCTGCTGCTATTGCGTCGTCATCATCATCATTTTATCATTATTATTGTCATTATTGTCATTATAACAACTACTACTCCTACTACTACTACTGCAATAACAACAATAACTACTATGACTACTATTACTATTACTACGACTACGACTACGATTACTATTACTACGACTATGATTACTACTACTGCGACTACTACTACTGCGACTACTACTACTGCGACTACTACTACTGCGACTACTACTACTGCGACTACTACTACTGCGACTACTACTACTGCGACTACTACTACTGCGACTACTACTACTGCGACTACTACTACTGCGACTACTACGACTACGACTACTACTACGACTACTACTACGACTACTACTACGACTACTACTACTACTACTACTACTACTACTTCTTCCTCTACTTCTGCTATTATGATTTTGATAACAACTATTATTGCAACAACTGCTGCTGCTACTACCACTACTACTACTACTACTACTACTACTACTACGACTACTACTACGACTACTACTACTACTACTACGACTACGACTACTACTACTACTACTACTACGACTACGACTACGACTACTACTACTACTACGACTACTACTACGACTACTACTACGACTACTACTACGACTACTACTACTACTACTACTACTACTACTACGACTACTACTACTACGACTACTACTACTACTACGACTACGACTACTACTACTACTACGACTACTACTACGACTACTACTACTACTACTACTACTACGACTACTACTACGACTACTACTACTACTACTACTACTACTACTACGACTACTACTACTACTACTACGACTACTACTACGACTACTACTACTACTACGACTACTACTACTACGACTACTACTACGACTACTACTACTACTACTACTACTACTACTACGACTACTACTACGACTACTACTACGACTACTACTACGACTACTACTACGACTACTACTACTACTACGACTACTACGACTACTACTACTACTACTACGACTACTACTACTACTACTACTACTACGACTACTACTACGACTACTACTACGACTACTACTACTACTACGACTACTACTACGACTACTACTACTACGACTACTACTACGACTACTACTACGACTACTACTACTACTACTACTACTACTACTACGACTACTACTACGACTACTACTACGACTACTACTACGACTACTACTACGACTACTACTACGACTACTACTACGACTACTACTACGACTACTACTACGACTACGACTACTACTACGACTACTACTACGACTACGACTACTACTACGACTACTACTACGACTACTACTACGACTACTACTACGACTACTACGACTACTACTACGACTACTACTACTACTACTACTACTACTACTTCTTCCTCTACTTCTGCTATTATGATTTTGATAACAACTATTATTGCAACAACTGCTGCTGCTACTACCACTACTACTACTACTACTACTACTACGACTACTACTACTACTACTACTACTACTACGACTACTACTACTACTACTACTACGACTACGACTACTACTACGACTACTACTACTACTACTACTACTACGACTACTACTACGACTACTACTACTACGACTACTACTACGACTACTACTACTACTACTACGACTACTACTACGACTACTACTACTACTACTACGACTACTACTACTACTACTACTACGATTACTACTACGACTACTACTACTACGACTACTACTACTACTACTACTACTACTACTACTTCTTCCTCTACTTCTGCTATTATGATTTTGATAACAACTATTATTGTAACAACTGTTGCTGCTACTACCACTAATTCTACTACTTCTACCACTAATACTACTACTACCACTAATACTAATACTACTACTACTACTACTACAACCACCACCACCACTACTAGTACTACTTCTACTACTACTTCTGCTACTGCTACAACAACAACAACAACTACTGCTGCTATAACTGCCACTATCACTACTTTCATTATTATTACTATCAGCGCTGTCATCATCCCCATCATTAACTCTTTTCACCCTCACAACACACATGTGCATAGATATATAGATGAATAAATAGATTGATACATGAATAGAATAAATAGATGAATAGAATAAATAGATACATTCATAGATAGATAGATAAATGAATAGATAGATATATAAATAGATCAATAGATAGATGTATCAATAGATAAATAGATAGATAGATCAATAGATAAATAAGTAGATAAATAGATAAATAAGTAGATAGACAAAAATATTAATACGTAGATTGATAAATAGATAAATAAGTAGATGGAAAGATAGAAAGATAGATAAATAAGTAGATGGAAAGATAGATCGATAGACAAATAAGTATATAAACAGACAGACAGACAGATAGATAAATTAATAGATACTACAATGCTCCGAGTCTCCCAAGCATGACATTCTGCCCGTTCTGCCTCCCCCCCCCTCAAGCAGACTGCTGCGCGGCGAAGACCACAACGTGCTGGTGAATCTTTCTCGCGAGGAATACAGGGAGTTTCGCTCGCTGGTGATCGAGATGGTGCTGGCCACGGACATGTCGTCGCATTTCCAGCAGATCAAGGCCATGAAGACGATGCTGGCCCTGCAGGATACTAGGTAAGGAGGGAGGGAAGGAGGGAGGGAGGGTAGGTGGAAGGGGTGTTGGGGGGGAGGGGGGAGGGGGGGAAGGAGGGGGTTAGGAGGGGTGAGGAGGTGGTGGAAGGGGTTAAAGAGGGATTGGGGGAAAGATGGAGGGAGGGAGGGAGGAAGGGGAGAGGGAAAAGGAGAGGGAGAGGGATAGGGAGGGGGGGGAGAGAGAGGGATAGGGAGGGGGGGAGAGAGGGAGGGAGGGTGAGTGAGAGAAAGAGCGAGAGACAGAAGAAAGAAAGTTAGAAGGAAGGGGGGTGGGTGAGAGAGGGATAGGGAGGGGGGGGGAAGGGAGGGAGAGTGAGAGAAAGAGAGAGAGACTGAAGAAAGAAAGTTAGAAGGAACGGGATCGGGAGAAAAGGACAAGAGAGAAGGGAATGGAGTGGGAGATACAGAGGGAGAAGGGCATTGGGGGATTGGCAGTGAGAGAGAGAGAGAGAGAGAGAGAGAGAGAGAGAGAGAGAGAGAGAGAGAGAGAGAATGAAAAGAGAACAG
>NC_091581.1:3117615-3120115 GCF_042767895.1 Penaeus vannamei | reverse complement strand
GCGCCACGAAAGGTGAGGAGGGGCGTGAGGGGGTTGGTTGGTGGGGGGTTGATGGGAAGGGTGTGGGTGGTTGGTTTGGGGGGTGGGGGGTGGTTGGGGGGGTTTGGGTGGTTGGTTTGGGGGTGGGGGGTGGTGTGAAGGGTGTGGGTGGTTGGTTGGTTGAGGGAGGGGGGCGTGAAGGGTGTGGGTGGTTGGTTGAGGGGTGGGAGGGTTTGATGGGCGTGGGTGGTTGGTTTGGGGGTGGGTGTGTGAAGGGTGTGGGTGGTTGGTTTGGGGCGTGAGGGGAGTTGGTTGAAGGGTGTGGGTGGGTGGTTGGGGGCGTGTGTGTGTGTAGGGCGTGGGTGGTTGGTTTGGGGATGGGGGTGGGGTTGGTTAGGGGGGGGGCGTGAAGGATGTGGGTAGTTGGTTGGTTGGGGCGTGAAGGGCATGGGTGGTTGGGGGGGCGTGGGTGATTGGGGGAGGGTTCGGGGGTGTGAAGGGCGTGGGTGGTTGGTTGGGGAGGAATGGGCGTATTGCACGAAGGGCGTGGATGGTTGGTTGGGGGAGGAAGGTGGTTGGGTAATGTTTTATGATGAATTGGATAGTAAGTGGGGTTTGGAAGGTAGGTGGAATGGATGGATAGATAGATAAATTAGATAGATAGATAGATAGTGGAAAGGGGGAGGTATGCATGATGGATATTTGATAGATAGATAGTGGAAAGGTAGGTGGGATGGATAGACTGATAGATAGATAGATAGATAGTAGAAAGTAGAAGCTATGTATGATGGATAGATAAACAGATTGATAAGAACTGGACAAGGGTTTGGTTGGTGGATGAAATGGATAGTGAGTGGGCGGGTTGGGTAATATTTGTTGGTAGACAGATAGATAGATAAATAATGGAAAAGGGAAGAAAGATATGATAATGAATAGATGGATGGATAAGGAGAGGCTGGTAAAGTTTGGTGATAGATGGATAGATGGATAATAGAAAGGGGAAAGGTAGGTATGATGATAGATACGTAGATAGATAAATATTGTATTTGGTTTATTAAATAATCTCAGTATGATTATATACATTATATAACCTGCAGCAGTGTAAAATAATCATGCTATTTTTGCGCCAGAGGAACATAGTTTAAATAACTAGTTATGTTGAATTAAGTAATTATATATTTTGGTTGAATTATAAGCTATGTAATACCATATCAGATAGACATGGCACATTCCATCATAGGATTGTATGATAAGTCTCACAGTGCCTGATGAATGAAATAATAATTTTTCCCATTTTCACTTCCACTCTCTCTTGCTCTCACTCTCACTCCCACTGCCACTTCTTACTCTCACTCCCAATCCATCCCCCCACCCCTACCATTATTCCATTACTTCCACTCCTTTCCATTTCCACTTTTTCCTCCCACTCCATCACACCTTCATTTCTCACCCTCTCACTCCCTCTCACCCCCCTCTTACCTCCTCGCACTCCCTCTCACTCCTTCTAATCCCCTCCCGCTCCCTCTCTTCCCCTCTCTCACTCTCTTCCACTCACACTCTCTTCCACTCCCTCTCACCCCCTCTCCTTCTCACTCACTCCCACTTCCTCTCTTTCCCTCCCAATCCGTCTCACTTCCTCTCTTTCCCTCCCACTCCCTCTTATACCCTCTTATTCCCTCTCTTCCCCCCCTCACTCCCTCCCACTCACCCTCCCTCCGCCTCCCCAGACGCCGAGCTCCGAGCCGAGGCCGCCCTCAGAAACGAGAAGGTCAACGGCGACGCAGAGGACTCCGTGATAGAGGACACGATCAAGGAAGAAGACGAGAACAAGGAGAACAACGGAACGGCAGAAGAGAACGAAGAGGAGAAGACGGAGGAAAACGAATGAGGATGAAAGATGATGATGTTGATGATGTTGATGGTGATTGAGTGTTGTTGGTGGTGAGGAGTGTGGGACAGAGTTAGTGGACGAAGAAATGATGGACTTGTTAAAGAGTGACAATTAAAGAGGTTTCTTAAAAAAAAAGCCAATTTTTATGAGATAAGAGTGGCTCGTTGTATCTTCTGGTACACATGATAAATACGATAATAGAAAAGAAAAGAAAAACTCAATAAACGATGGAAATAGAGTCGGAAGATACAAGTGAACGCTGTGATCTAAGAGAGAAAAAAAAAGAGAAAAAAAAAAACACTGTGGCATCTGTAGTGTTTCCTCCCCGTTTTCCTTTGTGTGAAATACCTTGACTGGAAGTAGAAAGAACACGAGGAAAAGGAGAGAACGAAGCGGACTTGGGCGAGAAGCGGAAAGGGAGAATCGAGATGGAGTGAGACAGCGCCGTGGTCTCTCGCCGAGGCTGGGCTGACTCCGAGGAGAATCCCGTTGGGTCTCCCGAGAGGAAGGCGAAATATTTTCAGGACTCTTTTCTTCGCTGATTTCTCTTCTTATTAAATATATATATACACGTCACACTTTGAATGCTCTTTTGCTGTGAAACTCAGATTTGATATATATGTATATGTG
>NC_091581.1:3112615-3115115 GCF_042767895.1 Penaeus vannamei | reverse complement strand
TATCAGATAACCTTTAATTTCGACAGAAGCAGAGGAAGAAGAAAGAGAAAATGGAACAAGAACAGCAACACATAAAAAAACAAAAAAAAAACACGAAGCCAGCGATCTCCAGGATAAAGAAAGTTTAATACTGTTTAGTGGAGATTCTTGAGTGTTACGTTCACACACACATAATGAGATGTCAAAGCGACCTCTGCATATTCCATTTGCTTTCACCTTTTTCCAAATAGTGCGAACCATTCTTTGATATATTCTTCCGTGATGTAGAGCGATCTTTTCATCCGAAATTTTTGGTTTTATTCACGTAGTCGTAAGGATAAGTGTGTTTTTTTTTCTTCTTTTATTTATTTTTTGGTTTTCTTTTAGCTGTATCCTAAATGTTAATCAGGATATTTGGTTTAGCTGTATCCTAAATGTTAATTAGGATATTTGGTTAAAAAATTTTATCTAGGTATTGATGACGTGCTTCAAAATTATCCCAAGTAAGGTAAATAGAGATAAAGAAATTTGCATAGTAATGTGACGAGCGCGTTGTACAGTCGTTCGCCCGAAACAGGTAGTTGGTTATGAATGACTAGTAACTATATAAAAGGAGTTGTAGGGTAATTGTGGGTGAGCTGCAGGGTATGAATGAGTTGTAGGGTCTGAGTGAGTGAATTTCAGGTTGTAAGTGAATGATAGCAATGAGGTGTAGGGTCTGAGTGAGTGAATTTCAGGTTGTAAGTGAATGATAGCAATGAGGAGTAGGGTCTGAGTGAGTGAATCTCAGGTTGTGAGTGATAGCAGGTCGTGAGTAAGGAGAAAGATGTAGATGAGGAAGTTTTGGAGTATGAGTGTTCATTTTGACATGAGTGATGAACAGTAAGTGTGCAACATGTATGTGTTAATGCGTGACAAATTGACACCAAATATTGGTTGACAAAATATCACATTTAGTGACATTGAGTTTATTAATTTATTTATTAATATTCATTTTTCTTAACATATTGTAAGTTCCTTATTTTAGAGAAATTTCATCTTTATATATAAAATTGGAAACTTTCAAAAGAAACATTTCGTTATTAAAAATAAAAATGATAATAATAGCCATAATCTTATGAGGTGGGCACAAACACACTCACACTCACACACACTCAAACACACACACATACTCACACTCACACACATTCATACTCACACTCGCACTCACACACACAAATATATATATATTGGATCACTAGTAAATTCATATAAATTGAAACTCAACACAATATTATAAATGTAACAATCCATGAATAGGTAGGCAAATTATTGACTGCACCTCCTGCTGCCACTGTAGTCAAATTCTTTCCTGTGCGGTCTTCAATTGCAGTTTTAGTTTTCCTTTTGAGTTGTAAAAAAAAGCCAAGAGTGTTTTGATATTCCGTGAAAGGTCAACGTATCGGAGCTGGAAGCAGAAGTTTTGATATTTTCAAACAAAATAGAAAAATAGCATTTACTAGCCAGTCACCAGTTAGGAATCGGCAACAACCCTCCCCGCCTGGCGAGCAGAGGATACATACGGGTACACTGGATACAGGAAGGACGATACAGAGGGTCAGTGTGGCAGAGGCAACAAATAGCTATATGTGTGTGTTCAGCAGATGAGCGGGGCTGCGTGGCTCGGTCAGAGGTACTCGCGCAGTGGTTGGGGGGGCCACTGCGACATATGTGGTAGGCGTTCGTGTCTTTTCGTAAGTAATGATAAGAATTATATGTGTATGTATTTATGTATCATGTCAACTCGCAGGTTTATTCTTGGGGTTTCTTTTTTCGGAGAGATACGACTTGCAGAAATTGAATATAGTGTATACCACAGTGTCATATTTTTTTTTTTTCCTGGAGATCATCGTATTACCGAACGTCCCTTGTTGACAGACCGAGCCAAGCAGTCGGTCACATCTGCGAGAGATTTAATCGTATAATGGATAATAGTATAACCTTTTAAGGATTCCCTACCCAAGGCACCTTGCTATGAGTGTGAGCACTATATAAAGCATATTTCTTTTGTGGGTTATTATCTGTTGCTTGTAGCATCTCGAACGGAAGAGATGCTTTTGATGTCCTCCTGTAACGAAGTACTGGAGATGTAACTGTTAAGGCCATTGTTGTGGTTGATCTCTGCTGCTAATGACCTTTGTAGGCACCGATTGACGGCTCGAGACCCCGCGTGGCGAGACAAGCCGTGTCTGGGTCTCTCAGGAGATAGTTCTATGGCTATAGAGTTTAGTTTGCCCAGTGGCTTAATGTATCCAGAATTTAATGCTGTTTTGAGTGTGGGAGGATTAGTTCAGCTTTATTGGGCGTGGCTATAGTAATGCTATGAGGGCGATTTGGTGAATGATTCAACGTCTTAAATTGAACATGAATCAGTTTGGTTTTACAGGTTTTGCTGTACGAGTCGAGGGCAAATATTGATTTCATTTTGTATATTTAAAGAAAAACATTTTCAGTTTGTGAACACCTTTCTCCTTCCTTTCCT
>NC_091581.1:3100115-3105115 GCF_042767895.1 Penaeus vannamei | reverse complement strand
GTTTATTCGGTGTCCGTGCGATTTCCCCGACCGAGAGTCAAACAAGCAAACAAACAAACAAGTCGGAAGGCACCGAGACGGGGAGACGAGCCACCACCTTGCTCCTGAAGGGCCTGGCGGACATCCCAGGGGTGAAGGAGAGGATGTAGTGGGTGACAGGTTCTCCGGCTACGAGGGGCGTCCACACAGGCAGCGAGGTCGTTGAGGCGTCGGCAGCCTGGGGAGACCTGTGCGGAGGCGATGAAGGTTACTGCGACGCGTCAACAAATTGGACACATCGGATTCACTTTTATAGCATATACACGAAGAAAAGCCAACCCAGTCCCCTAAAGCCACCCGCCCAGGCAGCGCGGGCGAGGCACGGGGCTCACCCGGTGTGCACGAAGGTGGCCCACGTGAAGGTGAGCAGCGAGGAGATCTGCTGGTCCTGCGCCCCAGCCTGACCCAGTTCGTAAGGCAGGAAGAAAATGAGGGCGAGGTCATCCCCGTGAGACACGCCCGAGAGGATGTAGGGACTCCTCACGCCCACGCTGTCAGCCAGGCGATACAAGGGCGCGCTGTAGGAAGGGGAACCGGGGAGGTGGTGTGTCATAAGGTACCTGCAGGAGAGAGAAGAGAAGGTGCGAGAAAACGAAGAAAAAAAATAAAAATTGGAAGGGTTGTGATGACAAGCTCGTCTTATCGCCTCTCCTAAACTAACCCGAAGGAAGCAAAAAGACCTTTTGTGAAAAACAATGAACACCAAGGACAAAAATTGAGAAGAGAAGAAAAGGAAAGGAAAGAGAAGAAAATCTGGAAAGATACTAAGAGAGAGGAAGAAGGAGGGAGGGAAAGAAGGAGGAAGGAGGGAGAAAGGGAGGAAAGAAGGATGAAGGAGGGAAAGAAGGAGAAAGGAAGGAGAGAGAGAGAGTGAAGGCAAAAGACAATGAATGCACTCGAAGATGAGGAAATGGCCTGGTTTCACTCCAGCTTAAGACGCTCACGTGTAAACAGGTGATCTGGAGGAGGCGGCGAAGTAGGAGGCGGCATCCCACACACACGAAGTGAAGCAGAGGTCTGTCATGGCCTGGAAGGAAGGACAATAATCGTATATTTTTTTAGATTTCTCTTAATCATGGTAATAATTATCATATGAATGATTATTATCACTATTAAACTGACTGGTGTTTGGTTATTTTCTTTTCCAATCGAGGCAACTATCCTCACAATTCCCTCAGTTGTGCCAATAACAGAGGCATCATATATACTCATTAGTTTGTTTGTTTTTTCCACTGACTACAATACAAGTCACTTGCATTTTGAAACTGAGTGTGACATCTAAAGACCATCATGAGAAATAGCGTTTAAAAAATAAATACAAATATAAACATATAAACATAAAATATATAAACATAAACACATATAAACATAAAAATACATAAACATAAACAAACAGACATCAATAAATAGACGACAACACCATTCCCACCGACACTTCAATATGCTCGCCTCACCTCACTCATCTCTTCAGCCAGTGTGCTGAGGTCGTCCTTGGCTTGCGCCGAGTAGTAGAACGCCTCGGCAGCAGCGGCAGCGGCTTCGACGTCGTCCTCGGTAGTGTTCGACCAAAGGCTCTCGAACACGTAGCGAGCCGCTTCGTCGTACGTCTGGCTCGGACTCCCGGCGCCCTCGGCGAAGATGGCGATGGCTGGGGGTGGGGGGCGAGGGGAGAAGGGAGGGGGGTTGGTGTTGTTATTGTTTTTGCTGTTGTTGTTGGTGGTGGTGGTGGTATTGTCGTTGTTGCTGTTCTTTGTTGTTTTTTGTTGTTCATGTTGGTATTGGTCAAATCATTATCATTGTTATCACCATTGTTATTAGTATTATTATTTCTATTATCGTTATTATTGTTATTATTATTATTATCATTATCAGTATTATCAGAATTATCACTTTCATCATTACTATCATCATTATCATTATCATTATCTTTATGGCGAAGGTTTTACTTAGTCTGAAGAATGCGTTAGTGGTGATAACGAGAGTTAATATGAAGCTAACAAGAGCAGCGGAAACGGTAACGATGTAACTGTTGTTAGGATTGTTATGAAAAAGGTATTATAGCATATGGTAATGGTCATGAAAATGGTCATAATAGTGATAATATTAACGTTAATAATTATGATAAGGATGATGATAATATTGATAACAAATCTGAGGATGATAATGATAACAATACCAACAACAGCGACAATAATAATGAAAGTAATAATAATGATAATAGTAATGATGATAATAATAATAACTGATGATAATAAAAACAAGAGCGACAATGATGATAATAATGTTACAGAGTAACAATAGTAAAAATAATAAAAATCATAATAATGATAATGATAATAATAATAAAATAAAATAATATGATAATGATGGTGATGATGATGATTATGATTATGTTGATGATCATGCTACTAAAAATGTAATTATAATAATAGTGACAATGATAATGATAATAATAATATACAAATGACAACGAAAGTAAACTTTATAGGCCATTGCTTGATGGCCTATAAAGCACATTAATTTCGCTTCTGACCATTAACTTCAATTAACTTTCCTTCTCTTTGAAGTCAAAGTCATCCCACTGCTGTCCCTAGTCTAATTAGTTTGTCTCTGTGATTCCGACCACTTAATGATGATGATGATAATAATAATAATGATAATAATAATAATAATAATAATAATAATAATAATAATAATAATAATAATAACAATAATGATAATAATAATGATAATAATGACGGCAATGAAAATAATGATCATAATAATGATAATACTAATAATAAAGATAAAAATAATAATAAGTAATAATAATAATGATCATATTGACGACAATGATAATAATAATCATAATAATCATAATAATAATCATAATAATAATCATAATAATAATCATAATAATTATATTGATGATAAAGATAGTGATGATTACGAAGATAACATAATGAAAACGACAGATAACGTTCAACGAATCACCAACTAAAAACTGACAGGACTCACTCAGGGCGATGAGGATGCCTTCGTCAGGAACTCCCCCGATAAGGAGCGGCACAGGCGAGGCTGGGGGCCGCGTCATGAGGACCCCGACAGACCCTGGCAGGAAGGGGTCCTCTCTCAGCCCCCCGTCCACCGAGGGCCTGAAGAGCATCGGCCAAAACACGTAGCGCTGAGGGAGAGGGAGGGAGAGGAGGGGAGGTGTAAATAGATGGAGAAATGTGCGGATGAGTCTGTGTTCAGTGGGCATAACAACCAAACAGACGAAGTTCTAACGTCGCAGTAACGTCACAATAACGGTTTTAACGTCAGAAAAAAAAATAACATCACAATAACAAAGTTTTAACGTCATAACAAAATTTTAACGTCACAATAACAAAGTTTTAACGTCAGAAAAAGTTTTAACATCACAATAACAAAGTTTTAACGTCACAATAACAAAGTTTTAACGTCACAATAACAAAGTTTTAACGTCACAATAACAAAGTTTTAACGTCACAATAACAAAGTGTTAACGTCACAATAACAAAATTCTAACGTCACAGTAACAACGTAGATTTACATGCATGTCCGCCTGCGCCTTGAGAATGTCCCGCGGCGACTTCTCCTCCAGGCAGTCCCTCATGCTGGACGCGGGCCACGTGGAGCAGCCCAAGTTCCGCGCCAGGTCGTAGGTGACTTCCCAGGGCTCCTGCGAGGTCGACCAAGGGCAGTTCCCGGCGCCGCTCATCATGATGGCTCCCGAGAAGAGGCCTGGGGAGGAGGGGGGTCATGTGAGGTCGTGGGTGGGTGAAGGGGGTTACTGGGTGGGTGAAGGGGGTTACTGAGTGGATGAAGGAGGGGGTGGGAGTGTAAGGTCAAATGAAGAAGGGGAAGGTTAGGTTTGTGAGGTGGGGAGAACATGGCAAATCTGAACGTTTGCAGTAAGGGGTTAAAGTAGTCCAAATTTTAAAAAAACGGAGAATCAGATGGTCTTAGATCACTTTCGATTCTCAACCCGACCTCGCCTCACCCCTGGAGAGCGGCGACAGCATGTGGAGGTGGACGAAGGAGGCGCCCGAGCCGAAGCCCCCGAGCGTCACCCGGTTCGCGTCGCCGCCAAACTGGGCGATGTTCCTCTGCACCCACCGCAGCGCCGCCACCTGGTCCAAGGCGCCGTAGTTCCCCGCCAGAGTCGTGTCCCCGCTGCTTAGGAACCCTGTCGGAGTCGGAGGATCAGTGGGACCTCAATGATTCTATAAAGAGCCGTTGATGACGTATATATATATATATATATATATATATATATATATATATATATATATATATATATATATATATATATTGTAGGTAATGATTTCGATCACGTGAGAACAACACAGGGAAAGCTATGGCCGTTTTCTTCGTTAACTCTGAATGTTTTCTCCTGCTATTTACCAAGAGCACCCAGACGAAAGTTGGTCGTGACAAGGACGACATCCTCCCTCAGGAGCTTCTGCGGACCGAGAGAGGACGCGGCTCCTTTCAGGTACCAGCCGTCATGCAGAAACACCAATACTGGTAACCGCTCCCGTGCGTGACCTACAGAAAGGTTTTAGAACGTAGTGAATAAGCTAGGAAATCCTTTTGCATATTGGGAAGAATACTCGTGTGATCTATGTCGACACTGCTACAATAATGTAGTTCGTGATTTAATATTTTTCCAAGCATACTGTGAAGATACAGTTTATCACTTCCTATTTATTTTGTCAATCGGCTGTATGTGAAAACCGAATTTATACCACGATCAGAATGCGATGAGAAACACATAAGAAGTATGTATGGTGTCATACAGTAGTGCAGCATTGGATCATGTGTCTCATGCGTTCTGACTCAAAACAAACATAATTCCCATGCATTAAGTGGAATATACACCTCACCTGGCAAGAAAGGCGTGAACACATTGAGGAACAGGCAGTCTTCATCGCCGACGACCTGGTTCGCATCGTAGT
>NC_091581.1:3092615-3095115 GCF_042767895.1 Penaeus vannamei | reverse complement strand
CATTCCCAGCAATATACCCTTCCTTTGGACTAAGTAAATTATGGAATTGATTTTGGTCGCTTTGTCTCCATGAAAAACGTTGTTAGGACTTGATGAAAAATAGAATTTGATTAACTAACTGTGCATACAAACAGTGTATAGACAGTTATAACGACTTTTAAATTAGTCAACGGAAGTATAAAAAAACTTGAACAGTACGAAAAAAAAACTTGAGATATACAATGTAAAAACAATGATTGAATAAAAAATGCTAAAATCAATTTATACAGTTATCAAAAATCTTTGACGAATGGAAAATAAAGTAAAGTAATTGTGATTACAACACAATACGCTGAACAGCCAATGCTAACCGTAATTTTAAATAGTAATCAAAACACATTACAGGGAAATCAAATAAAACACGAGTGATTTTTGCAATTAGATGCTGTTTACAACATACAATAGAACTGTCCAAAATTTCTCTATATGCCACATTACGGGTCCATATTTCGTATCAGCTGTGACAGCCATGTAAATATGTGTATTCACTTGTTATAGACAGGAAAGTATATTTACCCAATTTTACATTTGATAAAATAAATAATCATGCACAATTATATTTAATTAAAAGCAGACACAATCAAGATTAAACCCATTTTTCAGTTTCTACTGATTAAAAGACAGGGAATTTCGCATGTAAATACCCAGATCTCTTGACTAGCAAATTTCAAGTTAGGTTATCTAAAATTGGTGTAGCAGATTAATCTTGATTACAAAACATACCAAAGAAACGTCGTTAAAATCATATTTGACTTCTAATTTTGCTCACAATCACATTTTTATTCCATAATGTCTTGGGGCCAAAATTTGGGGCCCCGATAACCTACACTTCTTGCCCCGAAAATATGGAATTAAGTCACTAATTCAAACCAATTTGGCTCTATACCGAGGAAGGTTTTATAGAGGAGCAACTTGCAATATACAGGAGCTTGCAATAAGCACCAAGTAATTGCTCCAGATGAGGTTTGGATCAAAATGAAACTTGATTGTAAATCTACCGGCATGCAGGATTTTTAAAAAGACCTTCCTCTCGTTTTATATAGAGTAGGATAGTTAGATTTTACTATTACTGCTATTACTACGACTATTATCATCATTATTATTGTTGTTGTTACTGTTATGATTGTTGTTATAATTATCACTATTATTATTACTTGTATCATTGTTACTACCATTATTATTATCATTATTATTGTTGTTGTTACTGTTATGATTGTTGTTACAATTATCACTATTATTATTACTTGTATCATTGTTACTACCATTATTATTGTCATTATTTCATTGGTATCATTATTATCATCATCATACTCATTATCATGGTAGTGGCGGTGGTGGTGATGATGATGATTATTATTGTGATGATGATGGAGAGGATGAAGTGGATGGTGATGATGATGGTGGTGATGATGACGATTATGGTGATAGTGGTGATAATTATTGTGATGGTGGTGATGGTGATCGTGATGGTGATGATGACGATTATGGTGATAGTGGTGATAATTATTGTGATGGTGGTGGTGATGATAATCGTGATGGTGATGAATACAATTACGGTGATGATGGTGATGATAGTGATAGTGATGATGGTGATGGTCATTATTATGATGATGATGATGAGGGTCACTGATATCTTGCTTATAACTTCCGGAATAACGGAAAATTTAATTTAATAAAATGTAATAAAAAAATAACTAATAATAAAACAATGACTATCAAAAAAATCTAACTTGAGGGTATCAATGCTTATCGACGATCATAGAGATAAGAAAAGAGTTATTCTCACGGTCAAAAACCACCTTTATTTTACCCATTTGTTGATATTTTGTCTTCACACGAGCTGGTGAGAATAACCGACTCGAAAAGGAAAACAAATGCTATTAAATATTTCCATTATTTGCACCATGATTTACGCTCTGAAAAAAAACAACTGATTTTTCCAACTATGGGTATTTTAAGATGGTAAAATAAGATAAGTGGTGTTAAGTGCGTTTCCTGTGAAGTGAAAGATAGTTGTAGGAAATAAGATAAGCGATCTGATTAATATATAAAAAAAATGTGATGATAATAATAACAGAAAGATATTAATCACAGGCTCTTATCTTCTCATCTTTATGATAAATTTGCTATAACAGGAAAAGTAATAAGAATAGAATAAAAAATGTTAGATACCATATTACAAGTAATAATAGAATTAATGATGATGATGTGATGATGATTATGATGGTGATGATAACAATGACGATGATGATAATGATAGGAAGAATAGGAACAGTAATATTGGTAATGATGATAATAATGATAGTAATAGTAATGATAATAAGGATGATGATTATTACTCTTATTATTATTATCATCATTTTCTTTATTACTATTATTATCATTATCATTATTATTATTATTATTTCATATTATTATTATTATTATTATTATTTTTATTATTATTATTATTATTATTATT
>NC_091581.1:3060115-3087615 GCF_042767895.1 Penaeus vannamei | reverse complement strand
TGCCCATTCCCCCTTACTTCTATGAGAGAGAAATCGCATAGTGATCATGACGGCACGAAAAAATACACATATTTCTCTTCGTAAGTTTTTGTTCAATATAATCTTTGATGACGGCAAAAAAATGGACATTCCACTTACATTTGGAGAGAGCAAACAAAAATATGAGAAACACTATCAGTGGAGATTCTGCCGAATCATGGAGTCAATCAGTCAAGTTATTTAACGGGTTGTTGATGATAACGCTACCAGGTGTTGAGAGAGAGAGAGAGAGAGAGAGAGAGAGAGAGAGAGAGAGAGAGAGAGAGAGAGAGAGAGAGAGAGAGAGAGAGAGAGAGAGAGAGAGAGAGAGTCATAAAATACATAGAAAGAAGGGGAAAAGGGCAGAAGGTGGGATAAATCACAATTGTTTGTCTCCGTTGATTTCGGCTTTTGTATTTGCGGCAACTAAGAGAGTAAAGACCTGCTAAGACTTTTCTTTGCGATTTTGTCTCTGATTAGATTTATACAGCAATAAAAATGTATTCAAACGACTCAATTAATGTTTGGTAATTCACCAAAAGTGGCCTCGAAGCTTTTCTTGTTAATTCCAAAACGGAATAATCTTCGACAAAGGAAAATCAACATAAAAACAAATTTAAGACAGTCCTGACAAATTTTGTAAGGACAAAAGTAAAGACAAGTTTAAGAAACGATGAAATTGACGTTTAACAGTCTGTCAAAATGGTCTTCCAGGTTTTTTCCATCCTATTCGGTCCAGAATTATCTTCAAATTTGTCTATGATTCGTTTTTAGAACAGGTGTGGATGTGTCCCTCGTGTGTAACGACTGTCTTCAAAACCACAAGGCAAATTTACTCAAATATGAAGTTGATTCTGGATCGAATAGGATAGGAAACACTTGGAAAACACTCTTTTTTGCAGACACTGATCATTTATAGTCTATTGTTTTCTTAGAAACGTGTCAACCACACACACACACACACACACACACACACACACACACACACACACACACACACACACACACATATATATATATATATATATATATATATATATATATATATATATATATATATATATATATATATATATATATATATATGTATATGTATATATATATGTATATGTATATATATATGTATGTATGTATATATGTATATTTATATGTATATATATGTGTGTGTGAATATGTACATATGAGTAGGTAGATATACATATACATATAGCTATACACTAAACCTGATTTTATTCATCTTTTTACCCTCAGTACAATCCTGACATACCAAGAAAACTCTTCACTTTTCCTTCGCGCCCAAAAGCCTCGCAGACGAACGAATGGGAACAGGGTCAGGGTCCGTCATGCCGCCCACGCCCACTTCCACGCGCGCCCGCCTCCTTGTGGCAGCGATGGGCGTGATCGTGGCCGTGGGCGCCGCTGCCTCCCAGACCACCCCGCCTTCCATGGCAAAGATTATCACGGCCAAGTCACGTGAGGAGATAAGCACAGAACGGCTATCATCTGCCTCTCTTATCTTCGTTTTTCTTTCTTATCTTCGTTTTTCTTTCTTATCTTCGTCTTACTCTCTTTTCTTCGTCTTCCTTTCTTATCTTCGTCGTCCCTTCTTGTCTTCGTCTTCCTTTCTTATCTTCGTCTTCCTCTCTTATCTTCGTCTTCCTCTCTTATCTTCGTCTTCCTTTCTTATCTTCGTCTTCCTTTCTTATCTTCGTCTTCCTTTCTTATCTTCGTCTTCCTTTCTTATCTTCGTCTTCCTTTCTTATCTTCGTCTTCCTTTCTTATCTTCGTCTTCCTTTCTTATCTTCGTCTTCCTTTCTTATCTTCGTCTTCCTTTCTTATCTTCGTCTTCCTCTCTTATCTTCGTCTTCCTTTCTTATCTTCGTCTTCCTCTCTTATCTTCGTCTTCCTCTCTTATCTTCGTCTTCCTTTCTTATCTTCGTCTTCCTTTCTTATCTTCGTCTTCCTTTCTTATCTTCGTCTTCCTTTCTTATCTTCGTCTTCGTTTCTTTTCTTCGTCTTCCTCTCTTATCTTCGTCTTCCTTTCTTATCTTCGTCTTCCTCTCTTATCTTCGTCTTCCTTTCTTATCTTCGTCTTCCTCTCTTATCTTCGTCTTCCTCTCTTATCTTCGTCTTCCTCTCTTATCTTCGTCTTCCTTTCTTATCTTCGTCTTCCTTTCTTATCTTCGTATTCCTTTCTTATCTTTCTCGTTCTCACGTTTCTCTTCATCTTGGCCTTTGTTCTTCGTTTCCCCTTTCGTCGTTGCTTATGCATTGTTATCGTCCTTCTCTTCTGTTCCTGTGACCGTTGTGAGTGACAGTTGTGGTTCTCGATAGATACTGTCAGAATAAATGTTATATTCGATAGATGAGTCACTGAATATGAAACTGACACTGATAGGAAATCGTCAAAAACAATAGATCAATAACTCATAATCGTGAACCATTATGCGTCGCTTATAAAAAAGAAATAATAATAATAAATAGATAAATAAATAAGTTACCCATTTAATAAAAGGAAAATTTAACGTTACCTATTTAATGAAAAAAGTTAAAAAGTTGCCCATTCAATACTTTTTTTAAAAGTTATCCATTTAATGAAAAAAGTTAAAAAGTTACCCATTTAATCCAAAAAGTTAAAAAGTTACCCATTTATTTTTTAAAAAGTTAAAAAACCCATTTAATTGTAAAAATTTAAAAAGTTACCCACTTAATTTTTTAAAAAGTTACCCCTTTCATTGTAAAAAAAAAGTTAAAAAGTTACCCACTTAATTTTTTAAAAAGTTACCCCTTTAATTGTAAAAAAAAAAGTTAAAAAGATACCCATCTGATCTTAGAACCCGCCTCATGGACACCCGTCGAGCACACCACCCGCCTCGGCACGTTATCCGGCCGCAGGGAGGACACCATCGGCCAGAATCGAACCCACGCCTTCTACTACGCCTTCAGGTATTCTGCGCACTCCCTGTCATCGCCTTTCCCTTCGTTATTAAAAGTTCTGTCACACTAGCACTTTTTTCGTCAATTTTTTAAAACAATTTTCTTGAATTTTGTCCATTTTTGTGCGAATTGTCGATTTTCCAGTCAGACGATAATGATCGTTTCCGTCTGAGAACCTTTCGTCAACTTTTTCAGCCAAGCAAAGTCAGATCAAGTTATATTCGAGAATGTTTGTATTTATGTTAAATAAAATTGTCACAAAAATTTACGGAAAAAGTGCTATTGTGAAACGGCCTTTATGGGATTCGACGTCAGGTTCTGTGGTTATTTCTGATCGCTTTCTGAAAAAATTCTTCCATGATGTGGAATCTGAAACTAGGCGAGATTTAACGTAAGATTAACGTAAGTGAGAGTACTGGACACACCACGGAACACCATCACGTGGATTAAGCATTCTTTTGGCTCATTACCGTTGTGTTGGCGTAGCGGTAATGTGCTAGTCTAGCCATCTTGCGGACCTGCGTTCAATCCCACGCCCGGCCAGTGGATGGTAACCCCGGCCATTCCTTGCACACAGGGGGAGATTTGGGCAAAATAAAACACAATATGTCACAGCAAAGAATATCCATTGTGACAAATGGAATTAAAACTAAATCTTTAAATCTTTAAAATCTTAAATCTAGAGGAATTAGATTGGCACCGGTTAATGTGTGTCCTCAAGCCATATCCACAACCAAGATTTATTAAATAGGCCCATACTGATATCAGTAATAGGGATTTCAGTCATTCAGCACCCACGGATACACCAACCACATCCTCTTAACCAGAAAAGAGGAAACCCTTTGCGAGAC
This sequence comes from Penaeus vannamei, assembly GCF_042767895.1. Classification (NCBI taxonomy): domain Eukaryota; kingdom Metazoa; phylum Arthropoda; class Malacostraca; order Decapoda; family Penaeidae; genus Penaeus; species Penaeus vannamei. Next base: position 3,083,809 of record NC_091581.1, on the reverse strand, counting down.
AGAAGCTCATACACAGACACAACTCTCGAACCGTTGCAGAGGCATACCCTACGCGAAGCCGCCCGTCGGGGAACTGCGATGGTCGGAACCCGTCGAGTCGGAGGACCGTTGGCCTGGCGGTCGCCTTGACGCCTCCGAATTCAAGGCGATTTGCCCGCAGTACGACACAACGACGAAGCGGGTGCTGGGTGACGAAGACTGTCTCCATCTGAACGTGTACACGGCGAAATTACCAGGTAAGACCAAGGTCTATGTAAGTATAAGTACTTATATAGACCTTGGGTAAGACTGGCCTCCCGCAGAAAAAGGGTCTAGTCACGGAAAAGGTCTTAAAAATCACTCTTTTTAAAACACTTTCTTGTGCTTCATCTTTTGCAATTTTGTTACTTCAAGATGGCGAGAAAGTCGACGCCCAGGACTCGAAGGAGCTCCTTCCAGTGTTCGTGTTCTTCCACGGGGGCGGCTTCCTGCGGGGCTCGGCTGTGTCCCACGGCGCCGCGCGCTTGCTGGCCCACGACCTCGTCCTCGTCACCGTCAACTACCGCCTCGGGGCTTTCGGTAGCGGCTCTTTTTCATATATTTGTTCAATTATATATGTTAATGCATAAATGTGTGTGTGTTGTGCGCGTTTTGTGTGCATGTATATTTAGGTGTGTGTGTGTGTGTGTGTGTCCATTCTTTAGCCATACTTTCACACAGGGTTTCTGAGTACGGGCGAGACAGCACTGGCCGGGAACTACGGCATGCTGGACCAGGTGGCCGCCCTCCGATGGGTCCAGAGGAACATCGCCCAGTTCGGCGGCGACAAGGACAGGGTCACCATCGGGGGCTTCTCCGCCGGCGCCGCCTCCGTCCACTTCCACTCGCTCTCGCCTCGCTCGCAAGGTGGGGGCGGAGAGAAAGAGAAAGAGGGAAAAGAAAGGGTGTTTCTGAATGATAATAGTGATACTTATAATGATTCTGATGATGATAATGATTCTGATGATAACGAAGGAGGGAAAAGATAAAGTGCTTTTGAATGATAATAGTGATATAATGATGATGATAATGATTATGAAGATAACATATCACTTGCGATTTCTTGTACTCCTTGAACACAAATGTAAAAAAGCAAGTACCTGCTTATCATACCACTTCCTCCCACCATCTTCGCCAGGGCTGTTTCACGGCGCCGTCTTAATGAGCGGGAGCGCCAAGTGCTCGTGGGCGGTGCAAGAGAAACCTCGCGCCCACGCCCACCGATTCGCGCGTGAGCTGGGCTGTCCAGACGCCTCGGTCGCTGAGCTGAGGGCCTGCCTCCTGTCCAAGCGCACGGAGGAGGTGGTGGAGGCCCAGGCGAGGATGCATGTGAGAGGATTTTGCTTTTTTTGATTTTTGGGACAGAAGGTTACACATACACACTCGTACGTGATGACACATACACACATACATACACACAGGCGCGTGCATACATGTGCGTGTGTGCAGCTGGTGCAAAGGTCTTCCTTCTTCGCAGAGATACATCTTCTGGCCGCTGCCCTTCAGCGTGGTGGTCGACGGGGGGCTGAGAGAGGGCCCCTTCCTCCCCGTCCCCGTGGAGAACCTGAGCCCGAGGGCGCCGGTGCCAGTTCTCTTAGGAATGGTGCCGGATGAGGGCATGCTCTTTGCATTAGGTATAATCGCCAACTTTGTGCAAAACAAGTATCAAGCGTGCGTAAACTTTCTGATGTATCGTACTTAATATCCAAATTTCATCCTTATTTGCCATGCATCACTGAACATAATTGAAGACGTCACCAAGGAGTTCAATAGGAGACATCTCGCCCCTTCAAGGCACCATCCTCACCTCGAAGGAGCCGACCGACGTGGCTGCCGTGTACGAGGCCACGGCGCAGTACCTGGTGGCCGCTTTCCTGCCGGACAGCACGGCGGAGGCGGTGGCGAGGCTGGCCGAGTCGCTCTACTACACGCCGAAGGCTAGGCGGTCCCTCAACGCCCTGGCGGAGGAGATGACGGAGGTGAGGGCCGCGCGATGTGGGGCTGGTTGCGAAGGGATGGGTGTATTTATATACATACATACGTGTGTGTGTGTGTGTGTGTGTGTTAATGCGAGAGAAAAGGAAGCAAAGGCATTGGGAAGGGGCGCCTCCTTTGAAGCTAGCCCCGCCCTTCTCCCAACCGCCTCCCTGTCTCTTCTACAGGTTCTGACGGACTATCTCTTCTTGTCCTGCGTGTGGGACACTGCCTTGGCCTACGCCGAGGGTGGCAGCCGCGTGTACACGTAAGCTAAGAGATGCATTTCTGTGTAACATCTGCGAGTAGTAACAGAACCCAGACAATGTTTAAAGGTCTCAGTCTGTGGAGTTACATTTTAATTTATAAACGGATTCGCGGAAATCTTGAGGCTGACTCGTTTTGGAAAAGCACTTTTTATTTATTTATTTATTTTTAAGATAATCGGGAAATACATCCCATCAATTCTATCCTAACTCGCCGTTTTCGATATTCTTTAAACATTCCAAATACGTTTTTCTCTTCCGTCGAACCAGTTACGTGATGACGCACAGAGAGCCGGAAGGGTACGCGTGGGCTGACGTAATATACCAAAAAGCTCGAGGAATTGGCATCACCACGCCCCTCTTGGATGTGGGCGTGTCCCATGGCGACGAGATGCTGCACGTCTTCAGCTTCCCTGGCGCCCTCGAGCACCGGCAGGACAAGGCGTCTGCTAAGGATGAGAAAATATCTGCCTTTATGAGCTCTGCCTGGGCTAGCTTCGTCGTGCATGGGTGAGGGATACTTGTGTTGTGTGTTGTTGAGATTTGACATATTTACTTGTTTTTTTTCTTTGAATCTGTTGTGATTTGTCTCTGAATATCTCAGTGTATGCTTGTTCTCTCTCTCTATTCATCTTTCCTTCTCTCTCTCTCTCTCCCTCTCTCCTTCTCTCTCCCTCTCTCCTTCTCTCTCTCTCTCTCCATCTCTCCTCTTTCTCTCTCCTTCTCTCTCTCTCTCTCTCTCTCTCTCTCTCTCTCCCTCTCCCTCTCCCTCTCCCCCTCTCCCTCTCTCCCTCTCTCCCTCTCTCCCTCTCTCCCTCCCTCCCCATCCTTCCCCAATCCACCCTCTCCATGTCCTTTATCCTCAATCCCCCTCTACAAAATCACAGAGATTTTTAAAAAAGTTTCCCCGACACAGCGAACCCAGAACCACCCCGACCTGGGAACCGCTCGCGCCAAGGGAATCTCAGCCTTACATGAACCTGTCCCTGTCGCCCGCCATGGTCCATTCGCCATTTAAAAAGCAGGTCAGTAGAATGAAGGTCGAAGCAAGAATATACAACGTGCAGTGGTTCTTTTGATATTTTAAACTGTAGTGGTTTTGTAAGTAATAGTTCAAGTATATAGACAGCACATTAATATTATAATATGTGCTTGCAATCGTAGATGCATCTATATAACTAAATATTCACACACACACACACACACACACACACACACACACACACACACACATACACACACACACACAGGGGACTAAATTAGAAACTGAACAGAATCTGAATGGTCAAAAGAGCCTCCCACCAAACCTTAAATCATCATCAATATTTCAATCATCATTACCACCATTATCATCACCATACACAGGCACGCACATACACACCGACACCATAAACTTTTCGTATTTTATTTCTTTTGCTTTTCCTCGCCCCACAGAGTCAGAATTTTTGGCGCCAAACGGTTCCGCTCATGACGAGTCCGCTGACAACCGCAGTATTCCATGGGGAGGCGGTGGAGCAGTGTCCGGGACCCTCCGCTCCTTAATTGTCTAAATATTCGCTGCCTTTTTCGTTCTTTTTTATTTTACATTCAACTTTAAATTGTTATATTTGCTGCTTTTTTTAATTTTTTATTTTACATTCGAATTTAAATTGTTCTTCTCTTGTATATTCTTATTGATATTCTCGTGATTTTTCTTTGTTTTTCTTTTTCTTTCTCTTTTGTTTAGCGTTGATGTTGTTTTCCGGTTAAAATGTCTTGTTTGACAGAAAACCCAATTTTATGAAATTGTAAAATTAATAAAGCTATCAAAAAATAAAAATTGTAAAATTAATAAAGTTATCAACAAAATTATTTTTATTGGGCTAAAACACTGACGAACACAGTTACTTTTAGTCCTTCCGCGTCTGAAAAAAATGAACCGAATTATTGCTTCGAGAGCGACAACAGATCTGTGTCTCGGTGCTTCGAAGCTTCACTCATCCGAACCAATTCATGGTGCGTTCGGAACTGCTCGTCTTTCTCGTCCAGACCAGTTGGACGAGATGTTTTGACCGTTCGGAACCTCCACTATCTCGTCCCGGACAAGTAGTCTAGCTCGTCCAACTCGCCCTCCTGCGAAGGTGGCCGAGCAGGACGAGATGACGTCACAATGGATTTTGTATGTAAACATTGACAGTTACAGGTGACCACAAGATATTGGTGTGTAGTTTTATGACCCTTTATTGGTGTTATCAAAGGATATTTTTGTGTTAGTCAGTTGCAGGTAAGTTAAATATGCATCAAAGTTGTTACAAAACCGATGCAGCGTGTAAAATAAAGACACCGGTATGATAAAAAGTGAATGTTTACATTCGAGCCGGTTATGGGCAGAAAATGGTCTTGGAGGTTCCGAACGCGGCCCACTTGTCCTGCTGGTCCTGGACAAGATGTCTGGACGAGCAAGACGAGCAGTTCCGAACGCAGCATCAGACTAGATGGCATCATGAGTTTTAGCGGAGCCGTGGCAAGCTAAAATTATAATGTATGAAAGTCTTCAGTCGAATAAGCATGCACCATACATTGAAGAAACTCCAAATCCCCTTGCAAATCAGTTCATTACCCTTGTGCATGATAGTCTGCCTGTCCGAATTCCCAAATCTCTCGCATTTTCAGTTTGTAAAGGGAAGCTCTTAAACCGTCACAGAGTAAACATGCACAAATTGCAAGCCGAGTGAAGTGAATTAAAAAAACATATTAATGGATGCAAACCTAAATCCAGATACAGGAGAAAAGCCTAGAATCTGAAAAGAAATGGACTACGATTCGCAAACAAACCTTGAAAGAAAAGTGACCTTGAAGAAAACCCAGAACCCAAACTTGCCCGAAGACACGAAACCGGCGGAAACTTAGAAGAATTTTAAGCATCCGCGGCAGACAACTCAATTACTAGGCAGGTAGAATAAAAATATATTGTATTACTTATTAGTTTAACCGGAGGATTAACAATTCAAATTTTATTAACCCAATGAAACAGATACCCAAAAAAGAAAGAAAGAAAAATAAATATATAATAGGAAAATTCCTAAGAGTAGTTGGAACAGGAAAAGCAATAATATTTGTGTTTAATTAAAATGCCACCTTTAAATCAAATCATCAGACTTAGAGAATTGAATGCGTATTGCAAACAACCTGCTTTAACTAAAAACCTCGATTGCTCTTATTGTACAATACATCCAGTTGAAATTGAGTTAGATCCTAAAGAACTAAATGATAGAAGAAGACCACCGGTGGGATTCAGAATCGAAAAAAATAGAAGTTATCAGAATAAATAAAATTAACAGTGACAAAGAAAAGAATGGATACCAACAAAATCCGTAAAGATAACACTTGAAGGAGTAATACCAGAAAGAGTTGCCATAAGACACACATCCTATAGAGTACAACCATATACCTTCCCAATCCCCAAATGTTTCAGAGGTCTTCATTATAGCCATGGAATTATGACATGCAGAAACAAAATAAGATGCAGTGAATTCAACCATGATTATAAACACTATTCAAATAATCCCTATTACTTTTACTGCCACGAGAATCCCCACTAAAGACAAACGCCTGTGAAATATACAAAATGGCACAACAGATAAAACACAGAATATAACGCCCAACATACTAGATATGTGGAAACGGATTCAAGAGTTGAAAACTTTCCCTAAACATAACGATAACAATTCCAGTGAAAACTACATGATGACACCAACACCAAACCACAACATAACACGAACAAACGATGAAAATGTAAAAAGAAGAAGAAAAAAAAAAGTGATAATCAATCAATAAATAGAATAGACAAATGAAATAACTGCACACACTTAACTATTCAGAAATTGCCAAGACAAACATAGGCCTACAAACCCTACATCAGCCCTGGAGCTTACCGACAGGGCAGAGAAACCCGTCAAAAGTTAAAACTCCAAACTTCAAAAAAATAAATAAATAAATAAATAAATAAATATATAATCACTACACCAAAAAGAAGCCAAACAAAAATGAATCAGATAAGAATATTCCCAATAATGAAAATAGTAAACATAAATATAGAAGACCCAAGTATGGACATTTCCAATCCCAATTAGAAAAAAGAAACACTGAAAGAAATACACTAAAAAGTAAAGACTCCTCTTGCATAGAAACAATAAAGAATACAATTAGAATTGGATCATAAACAGTATAAATTCAGACAAAACATTTTAGAAATAAACAGACACAACAACAACAACAACAAAAAAATACCCCCACTATTAAAACAATCATGACATTCCTTAAAAAAAATAAGAAATGCTAGATCGATTTTAAGTAAAACCAGATAATTGAATCATCTATTAAATATAGAACAATCAGAGGTACTGACATTACATGAAACAGTTAAAAAATATAGATAGACACTTTCAATTTACAAAATCAAATCGTAAGACACGACAGATCAGACCAAACTGAAGGAGGTTTAGCTTTTTGCATAAAAAATAATTTGTAATATAAACAAATAAATGTAAGAGATGGACTAAAGAACAAACTTGAAGTAGTGGGAATAAACATGTCACAAAAACATCTGGATGAATATTTTAATACTACATATCTCATGCACCAACCTACATCAAATTGAAATAGAAACCTATGAAAACAAATGACCCAAAATACAATAATAGGAAACTTCACTGCACACCATACCAGCTGGAACCCAAAATGAACAAAACAAGTAGGGCTATTTAAGTAATGACAGAAATTAATATTATGGTAATCCCCCCGGCCAGACCACAGGAATAGACCTGAAAACGCAAAAAAGACATTACTGTAGACTTATTTCTAGCTTCTATTCTGAACCACCTTCAGATAGACACAGGGCCTAACCTAGGAAGTGGCCATTTACCAATGATAATGAGATAACACAAAGGAAAGACATCTGTTCTTCAACATATTTTAGCAACCCATTCCCAAAAAAGGGAAACATATAGAAAGATAATGATAATAATAATAAATAATAATGATAACGGGAAAGACAACACAAAATAGCTACCCTTTAATAGATAGACACTAACCAGTCACATAACACTAACCAGTTACATATTCTGTAAGGGAAGAACTAAACAACCCAAGTAATGCACAAATAAATAAGATCACTATGAAAACTATAATCTCAGCAATAACAAATACGAAAGAAATAATAAAGCAAATGGATCCGATGAAATCCCATATGAATTTTACAAATATTACCCCCCCCAATTTTTTTTTTTGTTATAATCATAACAAAATTTATTGGATTAGAGGAGAAAACGCGTAAGAGAAGGAAAAGCAGTGGGGATGTGAGAGAAAAAAAAAAATGAAGGAAGTTTAAGACCGAAAGGAATAAGTGAACCCATATCTTCCTTTTTTCTATCAGCAAGGGATCTTATTGATATTTATTGTGAATTGATTCTATAAAAAGCGCCAAGGAAAAATGGTGGAATGTGCCTGGGGAAAACAAAGTTAAACTGATCAAACAAAAAGGAATGTACTAAAGTTTAAAAAAATCAAAATGGCCAGATCAAAGGAAATACAAACCAAACACATGATGAAAGATATTAACAGAAACAGATGGTTGAAGACGGCTAAAAGTAGTAATGTAAAGGCAATGAAGAGCACGGTGATGATGTGGACAGATTTGCAGGCACGTGAGTGAATAAATGACATTGAGGAATACAAAAAAGCGCTTTTGTTTTTATTTTTTTATTCATTATTATTTTTTTTAATGAAAAGTGCAAAAGTGTCAGGCAGTTGTGAAAAAAAATGTATATTTACGTATATGTAAGCATTAAATATTACTTTTTTAGGGTTAATGAACGCCTAGGTCTACATATAACTGAATACCTTAAAAAGTCAATCTAGTGTTTTTGTTTGTTTGTTTGCTTTTTTTATAGTGTGACTACTTTATTTATGCTGCATTGAAAAAAATAGTATGTCGCCAATAATACTGTTCGTTTTTATTTTCTATCTTTTAGGCAAGTAATAAAATGGATGTCTAAGAAACTATTTTGTTGTTTCCGACACGAGTGGCTCTAACTACGAAGTTTTCAAATGTGAATCATATATCAATTTGATTAGTTAAAAGCATACATTTCACATCAAAATCTTGCTCTCATGTACTTTTTAAGCGCACATTTTTTTTATCACTTTCCCTTCTGTAACAGAATTCAGTTGTGCATCTCTTGGTTTGACAAATCGTGTCCACAAATAGAGTATTACACAACGTACAGATGTATGGTAACAGTAGAAATACAACTAGGCAACAAGTGATACTGAAATGGCTGTAATCATGTGGACATGTAATTTCCTGTAAAAGAGAGAGAAAACCCATGTGTATGGATATGCGCATTTTCTCTTCCTTATCAATATATAAATATAAACTCTACGTTCCCCCCAACATTTTGTACGTTCTTAATAAGGACAAACGATAAAGAAAATAGTAAAATTATGTTTTCTTCCTTCATGTTATTGGATTTTAGACTAATATTATCTATATCCCCTAAAATGATTTAACGAAATCGCCAAAGTAAAGGGAAACCGAGTTAATAACATTGTCTTCCGCAGTGTAAGCGCCGCCCCTGTTAATGCCCCTCCCCCCCCTCAAGAACGAAGACATTTAATGCTTATCAGAAATTTTATGAAAGGTAAAGCTTCTTCATTTTATTTTTTTGAAGGTTTCTAGTGCGGGAGGACAGATTTCATGCTTATTTCAGTGAGTTTAGAGTGGAAATTGGAATTGTGAGACATCTTGTATCGTAGGAACTGTGAGAATATATGGTTGCTAAGTTACGGTTTTAAATTTATGTAGTTGTGTGTATTTAGTTTATTAGTTATGGTATGTTATTGTTATCCATTTGTGATGTTAAACTATGAAAAGGGACATTTTATTGAAGATTACAGTAAGAAAAATAGTTGTGTTGGGAAAGGCATTTTAACATGATTTTGTTTTTCAAAAGCGTTTTATAACTTTATTTGTTTCCATATTTGTGTATTTTTTATCTGTCTTGTTTTACTTTGTTAGATTTTATCCCATGTGTATTGGGGAGAGAGAGGGAAAGGTTATAATGGTTATAAAGAACAGAAGAGAAGGAGAGTTGGGAGGTAGAGAAAGCTAAGGTCACAGCCAGACTGTAGAGTTTGGTTCCCTGCGCAAAAAATATTTGGTCAAATTCTCTCCACGCAAATGTAGTTCTTGTAACTGTTTGCACATGCTTAGTTTTTAAATCATCTTCTGCACATAAAATTCTTTTGACCTTTCCGCGCACTTGTTTCATCATCCGACCGCAGATATGTCTGCAAAAATGTAAACAAAATGATGTTTTCTGTGCATGAAAAAATGTAATATTCCCTGCACAAGAAAAATACTCTACAGTCTGGGGTCACAGGCATTAAGAACGTGTAAGATAACACATTTTAGTATAAGAATGAATGGTAATAGTGATGCGTATAAATTGAGGGACATGGACACCGCCATCTTATAGATTGGGAAAAATGGAATGTGATACAACATAATTAAACTTAATGGTTAAAAAAGCTTTTGGATATGTTGTATGCAGGGGGTGGGATGTAGGTGTGAGATGTAAATTTGAGATGTATATGAAAATATGTAACTAAAACATATAAACTAATTATGCTAGCAATAGCCATCTGGACAGTGACATTGGTAAGTTACTCATCTTATTATGAAGAATAACAAGTATGGATTAATCTTATAAACAAAGTAAATGAGGACAAGCATAAGTTAGTTTTATACTTATTTCAAACTTGACAAGTTTAATTTAGTCTTGTATGTGAAAGAAAGGTCCGAGTCCCTAATTTGTCCTGTTCCCAGTGGATGGATGTCCTTTACTGCATACCCTAGGACAGTCGTCTCTATGGGTACTTCTCACTGACATGGCTCAAATAAAAAATATGCAATGCTAGGGTAAGTTCTCCGTACAGAGTGGTTCTCTTCTTTCTTTTTTCAGTGTAAATACTGTAGTTGACCTGAATAGCTTTCATAATTTTAAGCAGGCCCATATGTTATACATCTTTGGTGTATTGTATATATTGTTCTCGGAGTAAAAACATAGTACTTGCTTGGTGTTGTAACGTTTGTCCTTTCTTTACCTTGTGCTAGATTTTTAGAATGGCAAAACTGTTTTGCATTGTGATAATATAAGTGAAAGAAAATGTATGAAATATTTCTGTGCAATTTTCATGGGGTCCTGTAAATTGTCCTTTAAATACCTTTAGTTTTGAAATAATTTAGCTTTGTTATTTTTCACTACAAGATGATTGACTTCTGCTGTAGTTATTTTTCTCTAGGAGGCAATATGTAAGAGTTGTGTCTGCCCACAATATTGAAAATGCCCTCCAATTCTTTTTGTATGAAGACAGACAAAAGACACCTCAGCACTAACTTGAAAATAAAAGAAAAATGTTTAAGTGACAAAAGTGAAAATAAATGTATTGGATTCATTCTTCAACTATTATTCTGTTCATGAAGATTATAGCTTATATTCATATTTTTTTTTTTTATATTTGATATGTTAGTCATCTGAAAGAGAAATGTGGAAAGGCTCTCGTGAATAAGGAATGTGCACATAGTCACAGTTTATGATAAACACTTTTTTGTAGATATTTCTTTTTCATTAGTAGTAGCTGTATTTTTAGTAGTTTAGAAAAATGGCTTGTTTTGAAATATACTGCCATTATTACTCAAGATTCTTCCTTTCTGTTCAGGTATTTTGTCTTGCAGATAATAACGATCATTAGCACATTCCATAGGACAATATTTTTAACCATGGCTCTTTAGAATTTATTTTGTGCAAAAGGCCAGGACTACTCTTCATTAAGATATATATTATTGCAGTAGTACTGTGACTTTCTTGTTTTCATCTTTTAAATGAAATTACTGTTTTTGTATGTGTTTAGAAGATACTAAAGCATTTACAAGTCCCTTAACTGTGTGCCACAATTAGGTTGGACATCAGACTGTAAGCATGGAGTGTTCCAAGTATATTTGGATTGAAAATATTCAGTAGGATTATGGGGAAATAGTTCCATTTGGAAAGCCATTGTGAATATCTTCTAAGCATTTACCACTGGCTCTTTCTTGTATTTGTATGATATCTGGTTGAAAAATATTTAAAGTTTTAAGTTATTGGACTTGTTACATCTTGTGCATTTTTTCATAGTTACCCACTTTAATGGTTTTAGTCAAAGAATATGACCATATTAAGGGTAATAGTAGTTTTGGCAGGGAATTTCAGACTTTTGGGGGGGGTGTACTGAATATTTATTTGGTTATTAGACCAATCATTCTCTCCCATATGTATACATAATATACTTTAGATTGTATGTATGTAATATTTAAACCTTTCTAGTTTTTTTTTTTCAGAAGTGCACAGAAGCATTGTTACGTAAAATCTTGTCACAGGAAGCAAGTAGTGTTTGCGCATGTAACTATGCAATTTCTAAGCATGATAATGAAACATGCTAAAGTGAATGGTCCAGTAATCAGGCTGTTCATTTGTCTTTTGTGTCCCCTGTGACTTTATCCTCTAATTCTTAGTGTAGGTGCGTGAGACTGAGTATCTGACAGCTGAAAAGCATTATTTGTCAGCCTCACGTGTCTGTTTGGTGTTTTGGATCCACACATCAGGGTTTATTTCCCATGACGCCTCCGTTCCCATTCTTTGTAACCATACTTGCTCATTGATCGTGTGACAAGGCCATTTGTAGGTGATTTCATAGGCATCTCAGAATAGTGATTAATGGTGTTTAAGGATATTCAAGATATTTTTTATTGCATGTGTGTGTGACTTTATGACCACACAGGTATTTTTTTTTTATATAAAATGGTTATTCACCTATAGAGTAGAGTGATATTAAAGGAAGCCTTTGTCCATTAACAGGAAAAATATCAACTATCATAACGATATCAAAAAGTATTATAATAGTTGTAGAAAAAGTTAATTGGTTGGAAATATATGTTAAGATTGATTTTTTTTTTTTAGGGTGTTTAAAATATTTTGGAGTCCATATGAAGGTTAAAGAGATATGTGAAACTAGTCCCTTTATGTGTTTTAGAGATAGAATCGCTAAGTAGACTTGTTTTTCTGTTTATTCAGAGGCCTTACAACATTAACTAAATAAGATTGATAACTTTTTTTTGTTTTTTTTAGAATATTCAGGGAACTGCTTGTATTCTGTCTGCTTTGATGCCAGTATTGTGTCTAGAGTAAAGGTTATATATAGAGAAAGTTACGAACAAGATAATAACTTAAAGAACATGAATCTAATTATTGTCAGAAAAGCCTAATTGCTCTTATAAATGTGTAATATGTACCTTGTAACCTCAGTTTTAATTAGAGTATGCCTTATGATGTGTATGAGTACTAAAAGATAGGAAGAAAGATGTATGCAAAAAAAAGAAAGGTGGATTTAAAAATGCTTGACTATGACACAAGTTATAAGAAGAATTCTATTTAAATTTGATGGTTTTAGTCTTTTAAAAGAATTTTAGTTTAGCATATTAGGTAAGAATAATATATGCTAACTTAAAAATTATGAAAACCTAATCAACTGACAGCAAAATGTAATTATAATAATTTGACAATGTTTTGTATTGTGTATACATATTTCCTACATATAATTTAGCAAATATTTAGTATAAGACTGGGATATTTAATGAATCTTATCAATCTCTTTCAGTGGAATGTGATGGGCCGTACATCTCGCATTGTCGTAGTGGGAGCCAAGGGAACGGGGAAGACTTCCATACTGGAGAGAGCTATCTATGCCAACCCTATTACCAATAAGGTAATTAACACAATGCCTCCAAGAAAATTTAGTGTTCACTTTAGTATTGTTTTATTAATGTCTCTGCACATAGATGGCTCTGTCAGTGCTTAGCCACCAAGGAGTCACCTGATTTCACCTTTCGTTGAGTTTTCAGGAAGCTTTTTTTTTTTTTTTTATGAATAAAGCTTTCAATATTGATACTGTTTTTTTTTTTTTTTTTTGTAAAAATCATAATTACTATAATGTTATTGACATTACTAACAGCAGTATATAAAGGAAAATATCGAAAATCAAGGAAAAGGGTAAACAGGTGGGGCAGGTAGTTCTTGTAATTGACCCATTGGTGACTAAGTATTTGATTACTAAATAAAAAACACAATGGGCATGGCATGTATGCACATGCCATCCCCTGCAGCATGTGGTTAATGTATTCTGATTGAGAGGAATGTTTTAACAACAATTAAAAATCTTGCATAACTATAAGAGGAGACTTTTAAATCACTTCTGTTATGAGGAAATATTGTCATGCTCAATGTTGATATGATGTGCCAATGATGATAATAGTTGTTGATGTCGGTATGATACTCAGTGTTCTCAGTATTCATCCAGAGTAAGTGTTATGCTTGCTGCAGTATTTCTTTTCTATCGCTATTCTCCAAATTTTACAGCAATATGCCCCAACTCTGGAGGACACATATGTTGGAATCGTAGAAACAGAGAGAGGGACCCGTGAGAAGCTGCGGTTCTATGACACGGGTGGTCTGGACGCACGGAATAGAACCCTCCCTCAGCACTACCATGCGGTGGCAGATGGCTATATCCTAGTCTACTCCATAAATGATAATATATCCTTCCAGCTTTTGACAGATATAAAGAAGGATATTGATAAGAATAAGGACAAAAAGGATGTAAGTATCAAGAAAGCTTTTTTATAAGGTCTTATGAAATGCATGTTATATAAAGGTTGATATGAAGTGATCTTTAGGTAAAACTGACCAGTTATTATGATTTTTTTCTAAGAACATGTACAATTTCTTGTCATGCTGCAGCCAACCAGATTGCGAGAGTAAATGCTAGTATTTATTTACTGAGTTGCTCAGATTCTGTTTGTATTGATTTGGCTTTTACCCTCAGGGAGTGCCTGGATACATATTTTAAAAGAATGTTCATTGTAGAAGAAAGCCTTTCAATCACCATTTTAGCATTTTGAGCAAATTATTCTAATAAGATGTTGAGACTGAACAATTCAGGGAATAATATGCATTAAATGAGAACATTTCTCAATACTTGATTTATGCGGTTTTCATTGATTGCATCTTGTAGATTTTTTCTTTCCCTTTTGCGTGTTGTGGATATGATTAGGCTATTGTTGATACCAAATTCTGATTAGAAAAAATGTCAATACATGAAATTCAAAAATTGTACTCAAACCTGCAAAAGGGGTTTTGAAATTTGCTTTAGTTTTCTGAAAAAAATTAGATACCCCCCCCCCTCTCTCTCTCTCTCTCTCTCTCTCTCTCTCTCTCTCTCTCTCTCTCTCTCTCTCTCTCTCTCTCTCTCTCTCTCTCTCTCTCTCTCTCTCTCTCTCTCTCTCTCTCTCTCTCTCTCTCTCTCTCTCTCTCTCTCTCTCTCTCTCTCTCTCTCTCTCTCTCTCTCTCTCTCTCCTTCTCTCTCTCTCTCTCTCTCTCTCTCTCTCATATTCATATTCATGCACGCACATACACAGGGTTCTCAGCAAATCTTAATAAATATCACAAATGCTTTACTGAGGTATATATATTATGTTACCATTTACTGAGAACAAGATGCAGGCTTTTTCCTCATCTAGAGACCTTGTCGCTTCTTTACAAAAGCTTAGTCAAGGGCAGAGGCATCATTAAAACCATAACATTTGTATGAACACGGGTACCTGTAGAATATTCTTTATGGTGTTTGCTTTACAGATATGCATGTATATACAAATGCATATTTAAAATAAATGTGTTAAACTGGTGAAGACCATATTGAGTTGTAATGTATACAAGGAAGGAACAAGAGATTCTTCCTTCCCTCTATTTGGGATCCCTAAAACTTGGTTGTAGTCAGGGCATGATGGTGATACAAAAAAAAAAAAGAAAAAAAAAAAGAAAAAGAAAAAAAAAAAAATAGAGATCACTATTTTCATTGAGGTTTTATCAGTTTATCTGCCTCATAAAGACTGCTTTGGGATAGTTTGTGGGTATTGTTTTTATGGGCCCGTTTGAGTAGGTATTCAAAATAATTGCTAAGGACCCAGTGCCACTTTATTTTTGAAGGTTAATGAAGATAGAGCTAGATGGCTGATTTTTATTTTGTTAAGGCGCAGTGGTAAAGGTAGAAAAAGCCATTCTGAGAACTTCTGAGTCCTAATTGCAATTTTAATGCAAATCCCATCCTCCCTTACAGGGTTGTCCTTTAAATTTCTATGGTTATTTTAGCTCATTAGAACACTGTATGACATTGGAGAAAATATTTTTTAGATTTGTTTCCTATATACTCTCCTCAAAGACAATTTAGATGTATCTACGTTTCTTTCTCTTGAAGAAGGAATAGATAAACAGGTACCCCAAATAGTGCTATGTGAAGAAATAACTGAACATCATATTTCTATAGAGAAAATGTCAGCAAAGACAAGAGAGATAGACCTGGTTCAGGGACAGGTTTTAATTATGAAGAAATCTTTGTATTTACAACAGATGTTATGTATGTAGGGAAAATGAAATGAACCTGTATAAAGTATTCTGATAATTTGCCATTAATAGTAAAAACATTTTTTTTATTTGCAGTGAAAATAATATACTAATGACTGTTCTGTTCACATTTCAGGTACCAATAATTATTTTGGGCAATAAATCAGACTTGGGAGAGGACAACCGTGTTGTTGATCCAGGCTCAGCAGAGAAATGGGCAGCCAATGAGAGATTGCGTTTGTGGGAAGTGAATGTCCACAACCGAAATTTGTTGTTGGAGCCCATCATGAATCTTGCCTCTCGCCTCAACCCACAGCCAAGCAAGACCTCCTTCCCACAGCTAACGATGGGCCGGAAGAACAAAGACTGACTGTGGAGTGACTGGGAATTTATGAACTATGTTATTCATAAGATTCATGTCTTAACTACTTGTGGAAATTGTTGTAACAGTAAGTAGAATGTTTTAGGTTTCTTTATATTTAAAGATATGAAGATGATGTATTTATTTATTTTTTCTTCTTCAACAAGCAGCAAATTCTACATCACCTTCAAGAGTCTCTCTTTCCTCTTTGTAAAGAAAAGCAGCAAAAGCACCTTCAGGCAGAAATAAATAAACCAATGGAGATCTGCTGGATAACTTTAATGTTGGCCTCTTTGTGAGCAAGAGCTACTACACCATTGACAACTAACATGTAAATGCCTCTCCATTTCCTCTTCTTTCTCTCCTCTTTCACCTATTCTTCTTATCTCCTGCCAGTCACAAAGAGTTAACGGAGGAAAAGACAACATGAAAGCTGACTTAGGTATGACTGTTTACAACAAGCATGAAGTTTACTAATGTTTTTCATCATCATGATTCCCAGTAATGAAGAGAAAATTTCTCATTATGCAGGTGGTCATTGCAGTTCTGACCACAAACTGACATCACAGCAAGGAAATGTGATATTATGCAGTTTCATAGAGCTTTTTGGTAGACTGTGCCCCTTTGTGTTTTTTATATAAATGAGTGAGCTTGGTAGAGGAGGATATATGCATATATATTTATATACAATGTATATTTTCATGGTAGTTATTTGAAGATATGCTTTGGTTTGTCTTAGTCTGAGTATTGCAGTTATTGCAAATACAGTAAAGGCAGATGATAGTCTATCAAGAAGGCAAGAAATATAAATGTTGGTGCTTACATTATAATAGCTTTCAAAGTAATATAGTTTAGGTTAATAATAGAAAGGAAAATGGAAACTAGTTATGGAATACATGTGCATGTCTGCATGAACATTTGCTTGAAGTGCAATTTAGCAGTACAGTATATTCATAACTTACATAATATATACGTATATGCTAATTATGTATATTAATTAAATATCACTACATATGTAATACAGAGGGGCATAGTCTAAAAAAAAACTTGAAACATTTTGTCGTAAAGTGCAGAAGACATTGTGTAAGTGATATTAAGGGTAAGTTGAATGTTTGCAGTTAGATCAATTTTGATCTTGTTCATATGCCTTCACATACATGTTGCCAGTGTGTTGCAAAACAACTAGGTAATCTTATTTTATATACTGTGAGTCAAGTGAATATGCAATTGTCTTCATTTTTAAAATTAAATCTAAGGCAAAATTATAGTTATCATTGCTGTAAAAGTTGATCTGATGAATGCATTACAATCTGCTTGTAAGAATATATAGCTAGCTTTCCTTGCTTTGCTGAGATTGATATCAAGATATTATTGGCTTTTATTTTAGAAATGAATGTTAAGTGCATTGTATTTTAACACACATAAATTATGCTAAACGGATTATATTTGGTATAGGCATATTTGTCCCCTTGCTTAAGTACCGAAAACTGTTCATTGGTTTAGTAAAATATTTCAGGCAAAGCAGCCTCTGAACTCAAGCATATTAGTCCAGAGGTAACAAATGTGCCCTCTATATAAGTGATATACACTGTAATGAAGATGCATGATTTTTTTTCTTCTGTGAAATAGGTTTTAATATCTTCAATCTGCAATGTGGATTAGCATCTCTATTGGTCTGTAAACAGCCTATCAACTAAATTGCCAGTGAGGAAAGGAATCTTAATTATGTTATTTATATTTGTTTGCTTATTATAAAAGTTATTTGATGAATCCAGAAGTGGACATCTAAAAAACTGCAAAGTAGCACAAAGGACCATCTTCAGGAATATGCATAGATTTATGAGTGGGATGCAGTTCTTATCTTAGGACTGATTTTCATATAAAGTTTGGATCCTTGGCATGTCAGGTTGTTTTAATGTTGTTCAGCAGAAGCCCATAAATACTGCAAATTTATAATCTCATCATTCCATAGATCTAGTTAATGCTGCAATCTTGTCTTTTATAATTTAGCACTCTGTGCTTATTTCCACTTTTATTAAAACATTCCACAATATTCTTTCTTTCACTGATATAACCTTGAAGAAGAAGAGTTCTGTAGTTCACACAGAATATATGTACTCACCAGGAAATACAAATGTAGATGAAACGTATCCATGTTGACAAATGTAGAAAAGGTATGAATGAGACTAGATATCTTCACAATACAAGAGATGTATTTGACCGGTTTCGATTACGTCTTCATCAGAAATACATGAATTTCTGATGAAGACGTAATCGAAACCGGTCAAATACATCTCTTGTATTGTGAAGATATCTAGTCTCATTCATACCTTTTCTACAAATGTAGATGTTACAGATAGTAAGAGTTCATACTCCTTTTTAATTATTTTGGTTAATATTCAATGCTTTATAGATACACATTTGGTGGCAACTGCGTGAGGTCAACTCTTCTAGTAAATACTGCTTTTGTTTTTCAACTAGGCTTCATAAAAAGATGTACTTGCTGAAACTTGTATTATTGGAATGCAATAATGCACTTCTGTGGTATTGACAATTTTTAAGTAAAGAGTATCAATACTTACTTTTGAAAACAAAAATAAGGTTGCATTAATAAAACACCAATATCTGTCTGACTAATTTGATGTTATTACAGGACTTATTGTTAACAAATATATAAATATGTACAGAATCTTGCTACAAACTATTTCGCTGTCTTTTGTAACAAGATACAATAGGAATCTTTACACAGCATGGAATTGTTACCTTCATGGGGGCAACTCTGGCGTGGTTTGTGCTTGTGGGACTTTACCAGCATTAACTATATTTACTAAACATCTCACTCCATGGGTCAATGGTTCCAGACTACACTGTACCTGGAATGAATGCCTTACTTTGGATATCTGTCAGTCCAAGGCATGGGTTAGTACAGTGCAGTACTGGCAAACCATGACTACAATAGCTAGCAGGTATCTTGCAAATCTCAAATTCCTTTCAAATATGAATGAATCTACTTCAACATGATATACCACAATGATTCTTAAAAAGAGACTGCCCATACATACAGTGAGTGCATATGAAGACTCTTATCCCCCAGTGCCGGTAGTCTGCCCCCACACACATCACAGCTGTAATCTCTTGCCCCTGTGTTACCTCAGTTGAGAAACCACTCTATTTCCCATTAATATTTCCAAGTACTGCTGGAACTTGAGGGGAACACACTCCCCAATATATTAAAAAATAGACCGACCACAAACAGCCGATTTTTCTGTTCATCGATCCATGGTGTTTACTTGTCAGTACTTATGAGATGTCTAATACTGAGTGTGCACTTTAGGAGCAGATAGTTACTGAAGAATGAAGACAATTATGATGGCTGAGCACCGGAAATCACAAAGACTGATTGTGGACCCAGCCTTACTAGCCTCACACTGCCATTTTGCCCTGACTAGATGATATATAGTTTACTTCCTCACCCACTGCTTTTCTTAACTATTCCCCACCTCAACATTCTAATGAGTTAACATAATTCTCTTATTTATATTATCACAAATCAGGCATAGCTTTAAAAGCAAGAATTGTAATCATGAAACGCGACCCAGTCTAATTTATATCAAGAACATCTTCCTGGAAATTATATCATGCAAGCCTGGGTGACGGTCAGTTCTGAGTGGCATCTCCCTTCACAAAGGCCTTCAGACCACCTAGAGTAATGGGTAGTAAAGAACCACTTTATTGATCCCAAGTCTGCATGAAACTGTGATAGAACACTGAAGTTGTATACAAGGAATTAGCATACACTGAATAAATATAAACAAAAAGCTGCACACTTTGTGACGATGCCTGGCAGACATTTGCTGTAACAGCAGCAACTGGACACAAACTTTAATATACAATTAGTTCACATGTTATGGCTCGTTGGAATGCTCATTACACTAGGCACTTTCAGATTGAACTCCTAAAAGGTAATAACCAATTTATAGATAGCACATAATCATGTATAACCATTTCTTATCTCTTTATATAACCATGACCAAAGAACCTATATATCAGAAAAAAAGAAGAAGAAGAAAAAAAAAAATAACTGTGAACCATTATTGGGAGGAAATGTTTTGACTAATCAGACAAATAAGAATCTGTTATCAAGATACTAAAGAAAACCTAAACTTTCTTCATTTCGAAGTTATCATATAATCAATAGCTGTACTATACCTAAATTTTAATGTCAGCTAAAGATGATTATTATTTATTTTGAGCAACTGCATCAAACTTAACCTACCATTTAATGTAAACTGTAAATTGTACACGAGCCTACTGTAAACTGAGCGTAGCAACAACTACATACTCTAAAAATTTAGAATGACTCAATTTTCTTTTCTAGAATCTTAATACATCTTTGTTCAAATGGAGAATTTATTGAAGTATAGGTACTGAGTTTGGCTTACTATTTTGTTTTTGTTTTTGTTTTTTATAATCTTCAAATCTACATATTTTGAACATTCCTCAAGTTAAGCTAAAGGTCAAATATATTGAATATGGACTACAAAACATGACTTTTCTATAAAAACTATTCAAGATCCATGACGTAACTTATTTGGGGGGTAACTAAGAAATGCTAAAAACCTAGAGCAACAAAAATTCCTC
The DNA here is from genome assembly GCF_042767895.1 of Penaeus vannamei. Lineage (NCBI taxonomy): Eukaryota > Metazoa > Arthropoda > Malacostraca > Decapoda > Penaeidae > Penaeus > Penaeus vannamei. Next base: position 3,063,017 of record NC_091581.1, on the reverse strand, counting down.
TAGTGGAAAACTGTACACTTTGTTACCCACCAAAGTTCAGTGTATTATTAGTAGCAAAATATAGACGAAATTCACTGCAAAACTATTATCATCAATGAAGTGTCATACAAACTTAAACATGGATTAACTATGTTCAAAATCTAAACGAACATCATATAGAGATCAGGTTCCTTATATATCGCCTCTCTGGGAAATACTTCAATATATTAAATTATTTATAGTGATTAGTAACTATATAGTCTATGACAATGCTCATACAATTATCAAATTTATAGAGGTGGATAAATTACCTATAAGTTGTATCGTCTTTTTTGTCCTACCAAGAAAGCAAAACTTTTTTTTTTCTTTTCTTTTTTTTACATAAACAAACCTCAACAGCTAAATGCTCTTTAAGTACTGTTTGATGTTCTCTTTGTAAATAACCCTTGGATTTGTTTTTTACCATTTCAAAAGGAAACTATGTATCTAAATCTCTACAGAATAAGCAATAACTGTTCATCATGTCAAATGAGTTTATGCTTCTTCCATACAAAACAGCTTGTTGAAAATCCTGTGAATGCAAAGTATTTCACTGTATTTTCTACAACCACTAGTGGAAAGAAGTAAAGTAACTGCCAAAGTTCATCTTCTATGCAAGGAAGATCTAGTGACTTAAAGGCTTAGAAACATCTTTCACGAGTTGTAGAAAATTACTTATATGAAATTTGGATACTACTTTTTTTTCTTGACATAAAATATATTTCATTCCTGTTGGCTTTTGATCAAAGACAACACCCTTACCTATCTTCAAAATTCTCTCCTGAAATGTTGTTGAAAAGTCTCTTAGTAATCCCTCTATGCTAAAAAATAAAAGTAAATGTCACTTCTTGCTAAATTTTGTGAAGAAAATTCTAATACAGCATCAACATACAAGTTTTCATTTTCACAGCCAGATAACACTCTCTTGGCAGAGAATTAATTGCTCTATTACCCTAGATTGTCACTCACATTTCCATGCTCGTCTCCCAATAAACTACAGATACCAAATGAACTAAGCAAATATGCCTTGCAGTTGTTCACACACTGGGCACGGTCACAGAGCTCAAAAGTAGCAAAACTGTCTTTGGCAGTGTAACAATATTTCTGTTTAATCTTCCCTAATTCTTTTCTTTAATATGCAAACAAATAAACAAACAAAAATACGTATGTCTGAAATATGGGTTCAGGAAAAAAATATATATATTGGCAGATGTGGAGAAAGTATGTTAAAAAAATAAATAAATAAATAAACAATTAAAAAAGAAAAAGAGAAAAAAAAAAAGCAAGAGTCAGAAGCCACAACAAATCATGGGTTTATATGTGATAAGGGCTCCTATGTGGCCAGGTCTTGCACCCACTCAAAACATGGGATGATTTGCTTTCCTCTAGGAGTGGTGCTGGTCATATGAGAAGGAGAATGTGTGCCGGTAGGCGAGCCTGGGCGGTGGCGTGGGCGGGTGCTCATTGGGTTCAGCTGCAGTATCATTCATGCTGCTTCCTGGTAATGCTGTGGAAATTTTTTTGACTCAATTTAAATCTGGGGATATGGATGCGTAATTATAGTGTATGCATAAACACACAAGTCTGATTATACATACTGTAATATTAATAGTGATACAGGTATTTAAAGTAATATAATAATGCTAATACATTCATATTGATAAAATAAAATCAAACAAATACTTTGGAAATTAATATTGATATGGAGTGATTAATGATGATTTTAAAAATTAAAAGACTAAAATCATATATTCATTTTACCCAAATGATATCACTATGCATGAATTATTCACTATGGTTTAAATAATTTTACATAATTTAAATAATTTTGTTTACACATCAATGGATCTGCAAGCACTTAGTCACAAAGGAGTCTATTACTAGGCCTACCTGTCCTTACTCATTTCCCTATCCCTTGAATTTTTGGGAAAAAGTTATTTCTATTTCTGCCGTGATTTTAGTTTATCAGTATTATTTACATACAACAGGCACCATATATGCTTAGTCACCATAGAGTCAGTTCCTTTGCCTACTTAATCTCGCCTATTTACCCTACTGCTTAAATTTTCATAAAAAAGTTAAATTTATTATAATCATTGGTACAGTTCCAACCATTAAAGTAATAATATAAAAATATAATAACAGTATTAAAAATAGAAACTTTTTTTCTATAATTATTCCAGGAATAATGTAAATAGGCAAGGTCATGTTGACCTAATAAATAACTTCTTCATGACTAATTGCTTGTGTAAGCAACATTAACATAACAAAACTACAATTGACTGTAGGTTATTAGCCCTTATGATAGTGACACCAATAAAAAATCAATAAATGCGGCAAACAAATGAGATTAGGCTGGCCTTGTTGTGTTGTGACTCAGTTGTGACTCAACCAAATGAGGAGACATTTGCATGTAAATAAAATAAATAAATCCAAAAAAAGTGGGCAACATATGTACCTGGCATCGATGGGGTACAAGAGTGTAACTAAAGAACCCATTATCTTGTCAGTTTAAAAAATGGTTGTCTCATCACTTATGTTCTTAGAGCCTATCATATTATTTTGTATTTCATAATTCCTCCTACTTAAATTATATACTGGTACTGTATGTGGTAGTTATGGATAATAAAATAATAATAGCAGCAACAACAACAACAACAACAACAATAATAATAATAATAAATGATAATAAAAAAGAAACTATCATTAATACACTTTCTAAAATCATGAAATAAAATCAACTGTACTGGATCTTCCCCTGTTCCAGATGGTCATTTACCTGCTTGAGGTCCATTTGTATGTCTCCTTGCCATAGGCGTAGGCGACGAAAGGTCCACTGAGTTGTTGCGCCTGTGAGGAGGAGGGTCTAGGTGGTACTGCTGGA
>NC_091581.1:3041483-3046483 GCF_042767895.1 Penaeus vannamei | reverse complement strand
GGATCTGATCGACGACCCTCTGACCTCGGGATCTGATCGACGACCCTCTGACCTCGGGAGCTGATCGACGACCCTCTGACCTCGGGATCTGATCGACAACCCTCTGACCTCGGGATCTGATCGACAACCCTCTGACCTCGGGAGCTGATCGACGACCCTCTGACCTCGGGATCGGATCGACTATCTCTGACCTCGGGATCTGATCGACTATCTCTGACCTCGGGAGCTGATCCAAAACCCTCTGACCTCGGGAGCTGACCGGCCGCCCCGCCACGTACCCGGCACGTCGCCCCGCCACGTACACGGCGGGGGAAGGCCAGGAATCAGGGCGGCCGCGTGTGACAGGTACGCACGTGTGATGTGCATCGATTGTGTTTCCTCGTTCTGGTTACGGCGCAGTACATCCTTCATCCTTTCTCTCTCTCTCTCTCTCTCTCTCTCTCTCTCTCTCTCTCTCTCTCTCTCCTTTTCTCTCTCTCTCTCTCTCCTTTTCTCTCTCTCGCTCTCGCTCTCTCTCTCTCTCTCTCTCTCTCTCTCTCCTTTCTCTCTCTCTCTCTCTCTCGCTCTCTCCTTTCTTCTCTCTCTCTTTTCCCCTTTTCTCTCTCTCTCCTTTCTCTCTCTCTCTCCTTTTCTCTCTCTCTCTCCTTTTCTCTCTCTCTCTCCTTTTCTCTCTCTCTCTCCTTTTCTCTCTCTCTCTCTCCTTTTCTCTCTCTCTCTCTCCTTTTCTCTCTCTCTCTCCTTTTCTCTCTCTCTCTCTTTCGCTCTCTCTCTCTCTCTCTCTCTCTCTCTCTCTCTCTCTCTCTCTCTCTCTCTCTCTCTCTCTCCTTTTCTCTCTTTCTCTCGCTCTCCTTTTCTCTTCTCTCTCCTTTCTCTCTCTCTCTCTCTCTCTTTCCTTCTTTTCTCTCGCCCTCTCTCTCTCTCTCTCTCTCTCTCTCTCTCTCTCTCTCTCTCTCTCTCTCTCTCTCTCTCTCTCTCTCTCTCTTTCCATTCTCTCTCTCTCTCTCTCTCCTTTTTTTCTCTCTCTCTCTCTCTCTCCTCCTTTCTTTCTCTTCTCTTCTCTCCTCTCGTCTCTACTCTCTCTCTCTCTCTCTCTCCCTCTCTCTCTCTCTCTCTTTCTCTCTTTCTCTCTTTCTCTCTCTCTCTCTCTCTCTCTCCCCTTGTTTTGTCTCCGACTTTCCTTCGCTCTGTCGGTTGTCTGAACACTTTATGCCTTTCTATTCCCTTTAAGGCTCTGCTCTGACAATGTCTTGTTTCATAGTCTTTTCCCATTCTGTTCTTTCTGCTCCTCTCTTCTTGAAGCTATTCTCTCTCTCTCTCTCTCTCTCTCTCTCTCTCTCTCTCTCTCTCTCTCTCTCTCTCTCTCTCACTCCCCACCACCACCTCACCACCACCACCACCACCACCACCACCACCACCACCACCACCACCACCACCACCACCACCACTCACTCTCTCCCACTTCCTCTCTTCCATTCATTATATCCCCCACCCATTCTCTCTATCCCTCTCCCCTTTTCTCCCTAATTCCCCCCCCCCCCTTTCTCTCTCCCCTTCTCATCCAGAATGCCCGAACGCATCTCCGCAGTTAGTGAAACATGGCGTCACGTCACCCTAGACTTTTGCGCCGTCCTTACAAGACCTCGGGTGGCGGAGGGAGCTACAACAAAGCGTGTGATGTGACGCCAGCGAAGACAACTCCTCTCCTACAGTGAATGCGTCTTCATCTCTGGCTCACAGTGGTGATGATGACGCAATGATTATGACGATAATAACAAAATCAACGATGAAAATAATTGGTATAAAGCAATTAATAACAATGACAATCATAATATAAAATGTTATATAATAATGAAAATAAACAATAATAATAATAATAATAATAATAATAACTACTACATTAGTACTAATCATAACAATAACAATCACAATCTATAATCACAATCTATAATCATTATCTATAATCATTATAAAATAATAATAACAATAATAATAATAATAATAAGGATCAATAGTAAAACCATTAAAACAACGGTAATGAAAATAACAGTAATAACAATTATAATAATAATAATAGTAATAATAATAAAAATATCAGCAGTAGTAGTTGTAATAACAGCAATAGTAATAGTACTAGCAATAGCAATAATAATAATAATAGATGATGAAGATGATAATGACAACGATGATAAAAATAATAACATCAACAAGAAAAAGAACAATAAAGATGACAAAAACACCAAATGCAATAGAAATAAAGATGAATATGATGATGATGATGATCTACACCTGCCTCACCCACTCATTCCTAAACTCTTAAGCACTGGTAATATTTCTCAGCTGTTCGGCGTAAGAACCAACTTCCTTATAAAGTCGGCGAATGCGGGATTAGCATGGCAGCTTTATCACTCTCTTCCCACAAAATGCCGTAAAATCAAATTGAAAAAAACAAAAAAGCAAAACAGTACGTTCTTTTGTATTGCACCTAATAAATATATATATATCATTACTTCACGGATCTAACATGTAATTTGCGGTCAAAACGGAAAAAAATCTGTAAAAATACCTAAACAGCGCGGGTAATTAACGAAAAAAATAACTTTAAAATGCGGACAATTACCCCAAAACGCATACATCAATAACGGAAACGGCATTAAATTCAACGCGTACAAATGCCGGTGAATATTTAAAAAGAAAAGAAAAGAAAAGAAAAAAAAAGAAAGGAAAAGAAAAGATAAGAAAGAAAATAAAATAAAAAAGAAAGTAAAAAAAGAAAAGAAAAAGAAAGAGAATGAAAAAATAAAGAAAAAGAAAAGAAGAAGAAAAAAATGCGCGGTAACGTCAGGTACTCCTTAAAAATCATACGGATAAATAACGACAAAACATACAGCGCGCGGTTAAGCAACGGAAATATTTCAAACACCGCGGGTAAATTTTCAAACATCGCGGGTAAATTTTCAAACATCGCGGGTAAATTTTCAAACATCGCGGGTAAATTTTCAAACATCGCGGGTAAATTTTCAAACCGAAAAAAACGACCAAAGAAAGAAAATCCTTCTTGATAATCGGCCGATTTGTTAAAAATCGTACCTGGCCCGTACTAATAGACATTCGTTACACGGACATGCCCAGAGACAGAAATAAATGTATATCTATCACTCTAAACATGCATATCTACCGTACAAATAGAAAAAATGTAAATTCATGTGATAGATCGATAGATATGCATTTATTTCTGTGTATATGGATGTCTGTTTATACGAATATTCTTTGGGTATTCCTGGCACAAATTTTAACAAAAAAGCCGAATATCTTAACTGTTTTGAGAACTATTCCCAAACTGTATCACTCTGAGGACGCAAATACTGTAACACTTATTACGGTAACTTGTCATACTATTCCCCTTTTTATTTCTTAAGTGCATTCATTCATCTGTTGATTTAAGTGTATCTTCCATAACCACGTACCAAGCTGCAGAAATCTTTTGGCTTGGGAATAAATACATAGATCAATAAATAAATAACCAAATAAAGACAAAAGAAAAGAAAGAAAGAAAGAAAGAAAGAAAAACTCACTTGGAAAACGACATTAAACTCATCAGCCCCAAAGTTAAGAGCTAAAACAGTACAGGAACTCGCCATATCCTGCCATACCCTTCCCCCTACCCAACCCCCATCCCCACCCAACAACCCCTACCCCCATTCCCATCCCCATCCCCTACCCCCATCCCCATCCCCCAAACCCCACCCCCTACCCCCATCCCCAACCCCACCTCACCCCCATCCCCACCCATCCCCACCCCTACCCCCATCCCCACCCCACCCTACCCTCTACCCCAACCCTACCACCTACCCTACTCCCGTTCTTCAACCCCACTCCCTACCCCCATCCCTCTATCCCCCAAACCCCTACCCCCGCCCCTTCGCCCGGCACAAGAGCGACCACCTGCAGGAAGCGACACCGCCAACGCCTCAAGAGGAACAGGACCCGCGGGGGGATGGCGGAGGAAGCGGACGCCAGCGAGAACCGGCCGCCCACCCACGCGCCGCCGAGGAGCAATTCGCCGCCCAAGCCACCCAGCAGGAAATTCGATCCCCGCCTCTTCCCCCTCCCCCCCCCCACCCCCCGTGGCCTAAAATTCCCCCCCCGTTTCCGCTCTTCGTCTCTTTCTTCTTCTCGCTCTTCCTTCCCTTCCCACTTATTCCGTCGAAAATCGCATCATGGTCGAGAATAGCGTGGCGGAAGAGGTGCCACTTCCCGCAAGAGGCACCTTCATTTAGATACATAAACAATAACAATTTATCTAATTAATTAATCTATTTATTTAATTTATTTATCTAATTAAGTTCCTTAGTCGCCAGAGATACTAACACATCCGTTCTTAATGCGTGTTGTGTTACTTATCTTTACTGCCATTACTGCTGCTTTATCTTTATCACAGCCCGAGAAGGCCTTGCAACACAAATCTAAAGCATGCCACCACTTATCCAGAAATAAATCGACCACAAACGATTTTGACAAAGAGACGAGCAGAAAGAAGAGATAAAAAAACGAAAAAAAAAAAACAACAACAACAATTACACATTTACATGGAAAGAATACAAAAAAAAAAAAAAAAAACGCCCCACAACCCGCCCCCCCCCCCCAAAAAAAAAAAATCCAAGCCCCATTCCCCCCTCTCCCATACTTCTCACCCCATTCCCCTGGCCGACGGCGCCCCCAAGCCAACTAGCCGGCTCAACACAGTGTCTGAGGAGGCGTTCAAGTCACCGCGGTTGTGCTTGAGAGGCGTGCCCTGGTTGTTGTACAAGGGAAAAATAGGGAAAAATAGGGAAAAATAGGGAAAATAAAGACCAGACAATAAAGGGAAAAGATAAATAAGCAAGAAGGAAAAGAAATACAACGAAGATTAAAAGAAAGAAAAGAAAAGAAAAGAAAAAGAAGAAAAAAAACATAACAGGCCAAAATATAATGAGATAAGCACAAAAGACATATTAAAGAAG
>NC_091581.1:2983983-3023983 GCF_042767895.1 Penaeus vannamei | reverse complement strand
TAAACTACAACAACAAAAATACAAAAAGACAGAGACCGAACGACACCAACGCACAATCTCATGCACAACAAAAAGAGCAAACCAGCTCAAACTAGCGAACAGCCCCCCGGCCGGACGAGAACGACCCATGAAAGACCAACGAGGCAGGGCGCTTGGTCAATCAACACCAACAACTGAACTTATCTGATGAGGGGGGGGAGGGGGAAAGGGAGGAGTAGGTAGAGGTAGGGGGAAGGGGAAAGGGAGAGGAGTAGGTAGAAGGAGGGGAAGGGAAAGGAGAGAGGTAGGTAGGGGGAGGGGAAGGGGGAAAGGGAAAGAGGGGAGATGTAGGTAGGGGGAGGGGAAAGGGAAAGGAGGAGAAGTAGGTAGGGGGAGGGAGAAGTAGGTAGGGGGAGGGAGAAGGTAGGTAGAGGGGAGAGGTAGGTAAGAGGAAAGGGAGAGGTAAGGTAGGAAAGGGAGAGGTAGGTAGGGGAAAGGAGGTAGGTAGGGGGAGGAGGGGGAAGGGGGGAGTGGAGAGGGGGAAGGTGTGATGATGGAAGGGGCGAGGGGGAAAAAGGGGAGGAGAGTAGAGAGAAGGGAAAGGAGGAGGAAATTGGGATGGGGGAGGAAAGAGAAAGTGAGAGGAAGAGGAGGGAGAAGAGGAAAGAGAAGAATAGTATGGAGAATGAGAAAAAAGCAAGGATTAAAAACAACAAAAAAATGCAGAACGCTTCTTTTAGACAGCTATAGATAACAATCATAATTACCCCCCCCACCACCACCACCCACCCTTACACAACTGTACTAAAGATAGCCGAAAAAAAGAAAAAGAAAAAACGAACAGTAATAGCGTTAATTCCTTTAGATGGACGAGTAAGTGATGTGAAATGACCAATATACATCTATAATATCATTCAAGGCGAGGCTCTGAGTGTAAGTAATATTGTACGAAAGCCCAAGTGTTCGATGTTAGGGAACTATATCAAGTAAATGACAAAATACCAGCTAAAATATATGAATAAAAAATCAGAATAGTGGTAGTTGTAGTTGAACAATAACTATGATGATGATGATCGTGAGAATACTACACACCCGATCGAAAATATATCAGAAAAAAAGGGAAAATACAGCTGGGACGAACAGCAACAAGAGCCACAGCATTAGACATGAACAATAACGTGATGGCCTACAGTGCCAGCTCTATGGTGGCCTGTGGTGCTCTCCAGACGTGCAATATGACGAGGCTTCCTATGCTGTTACAAGAAGGCCCTGCGCTGTGTTGTAGTTTCAGGTCACTATGACGCTGTGTCATAGGTTGTTGGAGGGGTTTTCTGGGCATTAAAAGCGTTCTGCTACAAACCCATGTTGTTCATGTACGTTATGCTTGGTCATTGCATCGTGTCGGTGTGTTATACGACCCTACGCTAACACGAAAGCCTGATCTGCTGCGCTGCCCTGCACTGCGAAGCCTTCCATTGCTTATCTCTTACTCTTAAAAAATACCAAACTGCGCTGTGACTGACGTGAACCTCTCTCTGCGATGTTACCGTATTGTTTCATCGTTCGTTCGGAAGCGTTACGCCGGTCTGCCAGCACGAAATCCGAGGCCCCGAACCGCAGCGCAGGCAGTTGGCTATTCTGATACTCTACGCGGTGATATTACAAGGCAAAGGCCGTGTTGTGCGCCGTGTTATAACGTGCTGCGGTGCGGAGTCGAGGTGGCTGGAAGGACAGAGAGCGAGCGAGCGAGGGAGGCGGCCGAGGGAGGGGAGTCCGCGCACGTGTCTCTCTCTCTCTACGCTGCCGTTGCCTCGCCAATCTATCAGGGAGCCTCTGACGTCACAGATGACGTCAGAGGAATCCTTAACCTGGCATCCTCCCAGGCACCGTCACCCTCTGTGTACGCACCCGCAGCTGCCACCCCTCCGTCCGCCCGATTCGCCGAAGGACTTCTACAATATTCTAAAGCAATTCAGAGGACCCGGAACGGCGTGCATTCATCTCGACGGCAGAAGAGAACCAGAAATACAAGAGACATTACGAAAATTGAAGGAATTACATAACAAAACAGAGGAGAGAGAGAGAGAGAGAGAGAGAGAGAGAGAGAGAGAGAGAGAGAGAGAGAGAGAGAGAGAGAGAGAGAGAGAGAGAGAGAGAGAGAGAAAGAGAGACAGGCTTCACAATCTATACCTCGTCAGCTTATCACATCTACTGCTCTCCCTGCCCACTCGCCGGCCGTCACTTACACAACTCGAACCAGCACCAACCCGACTAACCGACTCAACAACCCATCAACCAGCATACTAACGCAATAACTAATCCATCCATCCATTCCACCAATGATACACCAATACATCAATTTCATGTCTATTCATCCACCCAGCCACTCCATCCATCCGTCTTTTCGCCATCCATCCATCCAGCCACTAACCCATTCGTCAGTCTTTTCGCCATCCATTCACCCACTAACCCATCCATCCATCTGTCTTTTCGCCGTCTATCTATCCATCTATCCACTCATTCATCCATCCACTTACCCATCCATCCACCCACTAACCTATCCATCCATCCACTAACCCATCCATCCGTCCTTTCGCCATCCATCCATCAACCTCCAATTTTCAATCGGATTATCAATCAACTTACTAATCAGTCCGTCAACCGGCTGTCTACCGGCCATTCGATCATTTATCCATCTATCATCTGCTTCCTCCATCCTTCTTTTCCTCTATTCTTCTCTTTGCTCTCTTCTCCCACCCTCTCCTCTCTTCTCCCTCCTATATTCCCCTTCCATTTCTCTTCTCTGCAGAGGAGAGACTGAAAGGGAGAAGAGGACGAAGGAAAAGAGACGAAGGAGACAGAGAAAAGCAGAAGAAAAGAAGGGAAGAGGGGGATAAAGGTGAGATAAAGGGATGGAGAAGGAGAGACGATAAAAACGGGAAGGGGAAGAAGTAAAATAACAGCATGAGGAGGAGGAGGAGGCGACCAGGTGACGGGTCCAAGAGCCTTGTACTCTTACCGGATTCCCTCCCCCCTCTCCCCCCCCCCCCATTTCACGCACGGGATACGCGACTCCGTCAATTTTCACGGTTGATCTCGCCACGTACGTCAACCGCTCCTACGTGGATTTCTTCAATCTCCACCCCCTCCCCACCGCTCGCCCCCTCACCTCTTACCCCCCACCCCACCCCCACCCCTCATCATCCTCCCTCTCCCTCCCCCACACCCCCTCTTGCTTCCAACCCACCCCCTTCCTCCCCCCTCTTACCCCCACCCCCACCCTCATCATTCCCCCTCTCCCTCCCCCACCCCACACCCCCTCTTGCTTCCAACCCACACGCACCAAGCCCATCTTCCAACACTCAAACACTTTTCTTCTTCTTCTTCTTCTTCTCCTGCTTCTTCTCGTCCTCTTCCCATCCAACTTATGGAAGCTTCCATTACTTGTCTTTTATTCGCCATGGGACCTGGACGGTTTTGCTTCTCCACATTTCTCTCGTTTCCCTCCTTCTCTCCTTTTCCTTCTCTTCCTTCGTTCTTGCATCTCTCTCCATCTCAACCACATTCTTTTTCACTATATTCCCCTTTTCCTCTTAATCAATTACATCTCTATCACTATCCTCTTCATCTCCAGTACCCATCAACGCACAACCTCCTACAAATGCCCCCAAATCCCATTAAACTTAACTTAACAAATACATAAAAAAAAAACAAATATGAATCATGAAAAACATTTACGTATTTCTTCATATATTTACACACACACACATTCACACAGTCCTCTCTGCTTCCCCTCACCCCCCTACACGCACACAATCCTTTCTGCTTCCCCTTTCCACCATCTTTCTGTCTTTCACCCCATCCCCCTTTTCCTCCCTTTATCTCTCCCCCCTTCCTTCCCCCTTCCCCTCCCACACTCCTTTCTCACATCCCATCTTGGACAGTCGTGTACATATCACATGTGCATTAACTGACGGTCTAACTGATCTATTGCAGGGTACTTGCCTCGATGAAGGTAATGACAGTAACAATGATAACAATGTAGTTAGAATAGGATTCTCAATAATGATAACAACGTAGTTAAAATAGAATTCTCAATAAAGATAACAACGTAGTTAGAGTAACTATCATTTTTATCTTTATCTTATAAACTATCACCCCATTTTTCACAAAAAATAATTGACTTGGAAGTCCGCTGTCACATGGCTTACGATGCCAAGCATAAGACAGCTATCTTCCATCAATATGAAATTATTTCAAGTCTGCAGTCACACGGAATAGGATTTCAGGCGTTAAATGTAAGCATAGCGTGCGAACGGACGGACGGGCGAAATGCACGCAGAATTATTGTGTGTGTGTGTGTGTGTGTGTGTGTGTGTGTGTGTGTGTGTGTGTGTGTGTGTGTGTGTGTGTGTGTGTGTGCGTGTGTGTGTGCGTGTGTGTGTGTGTGTGTGCGTGTGTGTGTGTGTGTGTGTGTGTGTGTGTGTGTGTGTGTGTGTGTGTTTTATGTTGTGTGTTTTTTATGTGTTTTTTGTGTGTTTTGTATACGTGTGAACGCACCTCCGAACTTCCTCTGGGATATATAAACGGATTAACTGGCCTCCCTCCCATAGACTACATAATAAATAAATAAATAATTAAATAAATAAATCTTAATAAATAAATAAATAAATAAATATAAACCCAGCTGACAATCGCCCAAAGAAACGCCAACAAAAATCATCTCCTTGCAATAGGAATTGAGAGTAAATAAATCAACGAATAAATATACCTTACCTTAGCGTTAACAGCAACAAAAGCTATACAATTACACATACAGAACATAAGGACAACAGTACGAGCAACAGAAAAAGAAAACAAAAAACAGGAGAACCAGTCAGCTGACTCCTAGCAAGTAACGGCAAATCGCAACCGCAGAAGAGGTCCTGACAGCAGCCACAGCTTCCAGACTCCGCATCCGAGACAAGAGTCCGATGGCACAGAGTATTTGTTCTTTCTTCACTCCGTCACTGGCCCCCATTTTTATCATCATTCCCATCACTCTAATAATCAATTCTTGCTTTCTTATCACTCTAAATCAATTCTTGCTTTCTTACATGCATTTCTGACAACCCTTCCTTCCCACGCCAGTGACTATCCACCTTTACATTCGCACTCTCCTTTATTCTCGCAATTGGGTACTTCTACCACGCGATCTAACACTTCTTATCCGGCTTTCTCACTTCTCTCTTTTCCTCCTCCGTCTTTCTCTCCTTCTCCTGTCCCTTCTCCTCTCTCTATGACCTATCCCCTCCATTCACTCTGACCTAGGACCGAGTTTCCTTCCCTCTTACCCTCCCCTTGGCTGTCCTTTTCTTTCCTTTCCCTTCGTTTCCGTTCGTCTCCCTTTCCGTTCCCTTTTCCTTTCTCTTTCATTTTACATTTCCCTTTCTTTCTACCTATACATTTTCCCTTTCCTATCCCCATCTCTTTCCCTTTCCCTTTTTCCTATCCATATCCGTATCCCTTTCCCATTCTCTTTCCCCTTATCTTTCTCTTTAAATTTCTCTTCTTTCTCCCTATACACTTTCCATCCCCCTTCCCCATTCCCTTTTCTTTCCCTTTCCCTCTTTCCTATCCGCATCTGTTTCCCCTTTCCCCTTACCCTTACATTCCCTCGCCCCCCCCACCATGTTTTATGCTTTACTTTCATTTCTTTCCTTTCATTTCCCTTTTCTTCCTTCGTTTGGCCATTTCCTCAATTCTCCACTCAAATAAAAAAGAGATGGATGAGAAGAGAGAAGGGAAGCGAAAGGAAAACGACGAGAGAGGAGACAGGAGAAAGTGAATATAGGGAGCCATGGGAGGAGAAAAAGGAAAGGAGGAGAGAAAGAGTAAGGGAGGAGAGAAAGAGTAAGGGAGGAGAGAAAGAGTAAGGGAGAAGAGACAGAGGAATGGAGGAGAGAAAAGGGAAGAAAAAGAAAAAGGAAGGGAAGAGAGAAAAAGAAAGGAAGAGAGAAAAAGGAAAGGAGAGAATAGGAATGGAGAGCATGAGGAAGAGACGATAACAGGCCATGGGAACAGGGAAAGAGGCGAAACTGGAGACGGCGAGAGAGAGAAGCGGAGGAGGGAAGCAGGAGAAAGAAGCGTGGAATGAGTCAGGAGAAAGGGAAGAAATAATACGGGAGAGAAAGATGATGGAGAGGAGCGAAAGGGAGAGAGAGAGGGAGGGAGAGAGAGAGAGGGAGGAGGGAGAGGGAGAGGGAAGGGAGGAGGGAGAGGGAGAGGAGAGGAGAGAGAGAGAGAGAGAGAGAGAGAGAGAGAGAGAGAGAGAGAGAGAGAGAGAGAGAGAGAGAGAGAGAGAGAGAGAGAGAGAGAGAGAGAGAGTGAGAGTGAGAGTGAGAGAGAAAGTAAGAGTGAAGAAGTGAGAGAGAGAGAGAAAGAAATTAAAGAGAAGAAAAAAAAAAAAAAAAAAAGAAAGAGTGGTTAAGTGATTACGTAAGAACGAGTGTGTCAGTGAGTGAACGAGTGTGAGTGAGCGGATGAGTGACCAGATGAGTGAACCCGTTAGTGACAGAGTGAACATAGTGAGACAAAAAAAAAAAAAAAAAAGAAGAAGAAGAAGAAGAAGAAGAAGAAGATGAAAAGAAAAGAAGAAGAAGAAGAAGAAAAAAAAAACACTTTTGATATCGATGTGATTCTCGGAAGACCCATACCTGGAGACAGCCTGATGATGCATGATGAGCAGCATCCAAAGACAAAGACAAGACAAACGGCCCAAAAAAATCGTGATAATGTAGAAGTAGAACCGGGGGTGGGGGAAGGGGGGAAGGGAGGGTGGGAAGGAGGGGGAAAGACACGAGTGAAAATTATTAAAAAATAGGGGGAAGGGGGGAAGGGGGAGGGGTGGGAAAGGAAGGGGAAAGACACGAGTGAAAATGATTTAAAAAAATAGGGGAAGGGGGAAGGGGAGGGGGTGGGAAAGGAAGGGAAAGACACAGTGAAAATGATTAAAAAAATAGGGGAAGGGAGGAAGGGGATGGGGGGTTGGGGGAAAGAACACGAGTGAAAATGATAAAAAATAGGGAAGGGGGAAGGGGAGGGGGAAAGGCACAGTGAAAATGATTAAAAAATAGGTGGAAGGGGGAAGGGAAGGGGAAGGGAAGGGGGAAGGGAGGAAGGGGATGGGGGTTGGGAGGAAAGACACAGTGAGAAATGAAAAAAAAAAAAAAAAAAAGTGCTTTTCCATACCCCCATCTACTCATCGCCACATTACCGAGCGTTCCCTCCACTCTTCCAATCTCTCTCTTTCTACCCGATAACCTTTCCGCCTTCCCTTCATCTTTATCAATCTCCCTCCTTCTCCCTGCTTTCTTCTTTCCCTCCCTCCCTCCCTCGACCCCTCTCCCCCCCCCCCCTCCATCCCTTCTCCAGACCCTCACATATGTGCGTTACCGGTGCGAGCGATCCATACTGTGACGTCACACTCGGCCCACCCACGTCAGCACACACACGCACGCACGCACGCACACACGCACGCACTGAACTGAACTGGACGGGGGCGAAAGGGGAGAGAGGGAAGGGGGGCAGAGGAAAGGATAGAGAGGAAAGCGGAGAGGGGAAAGGAGTGAGGAGAGAGAGAGAAGAGAGAGGAGAGAAGAAAGAACAGAAGAGAGGAACGAGAAGGAGGAGAAGGAGAAGAGAGAGGAGAGAAGAACGAACAGAAGAGAGGAACGAGAAGGAGAAGAAGAGAGAAGAGAGAAGAAAGAACAGAAGAGAGGAACGAGAAGGAGAAGAGAGAGAGGGAAGGAGACGAGAAAGAAGAAATGAAATAGGGACAGAGCCAGGACAGGACCAAGAACAGGGCCAGGGTGAGAGACACAGGGTGTTAGTGAAGGGAGGGAGAACAGGGAGGAAGAACAGGGAGGGAGAACAGGGAGGAAAAGACCGTGAGAAGCAGCGACAACTGGGAACGGCAAGCTGTGGGTAGGAGGAAAAGAAAGGAAATGAAAGAAAGGAGAGGAAAGGAAAGAAATGAGAGAAAAGAAGAGAGAATAAAAAGAGGGGTGGGAAGAGGGTAGGGGTTACGAGAGAGAAACAGAAAGTGAGGGATAGAGTAAAAGAAAGAAAAGAAAGAAAAAGAAACAAAAAGAAAGAGATGGAGATGAAGATAGAAATAGAGGGTGAGGGAGAGAAACGGGGGAGAGAGAGAGAGAGAGAGAGAGAGAGAGAGAGAGAGAGAGAGAGAGAGAGAGAGAGAGAGAGAGAGAGAGAGAGAGAGAGAGAGAGAGAGAGAGAGAGAGAGAGAGAGAGAGAGAGAGAGAGAGAGAGAGAGAGAGAGAGAGAGAGAGAGAGAGAGAGAGAGAGAGAGAGAGAGAGAGAGAGAGAGAGAGAGAGAGAGAGAGAGAAAGAGAAAGAAGAGAAAGAGAAAGAAAGAAAGAAGAAAAAGAGAGAAAGCGAGAGAAAGAAAGAGGGAGGGAAGGAGGGAGAGGGAGGGAAGGAGAGGGGAGAGGGAGGGAGGGAGGGAGGGAGGGAGGGAGAGGGGAGGGAGGGAGGGAGGAGAGGGAGAGAGAGGGAGAGAGGGAGGGAGGGAGGGAGAGGGGAGAAAGGGAGGGAGGGAGGGTGGGAGGAAAGAAAGAGAAAGAGGGAGGGAGAGGGGAGAGAGGGAGAGAGAGGGAGAGGGGAGAGAGGGAGAGGGAGAGAGGAGAGGAGAGGGAGAGAGAGGAGGAGAGGGAGAGAGAGAGAGAGAGAGAGAGAGAGAGAGAGAGAGAGAGAGAGAGAGAGAGAGAGAGAGAGAGAGAGAGAGAGAGAGAGAGAGAGAGAGAGAGAGAGAGAGAAGAGAGAGAGAAAGAGAGGAAGTGGGAGAGGGAGGAAGAGTGAGGGAGGAGGGAAGGAGAGGGTAGGAGAGAGAGAGAGAGAGAGAGAGAGAGAGAGAGAGAGAGAGAGAGAGAGAGAGAGAGAGAGAGAGAGAGAGAGAGAGAGAGAGAGAGGGGGAGGAGGAGGAGGGAGGAGGAGGAGGAGGAGGAGGAGGAGGGAGGAGGAGGAGGAGGAGGAGGAGAGAGAGAGAGAGAGAGAGAGAGAGAGAGAGAGAGAGAGAGAGAGAGAGAGAGAGAGAGGAGGAGGAGGAGGAGGGAGGAGGAGGAGGAGGAGGAGGGGAGGAGGAGGAGGAGGGAGGGAGGGAGGGAGGGAGGGAGGAGGGAGGAGGAGGAGGGAGGGAGGGAGGGAGGGAGGGAGGGAGGGGGAGAGAGAGAGAGAGAGAGAGAGAGAGAGAGAGAGAGAGAGAGAGAGAGAGAGAGAGAGAGAGAGAGAGAGAGAGAGAGAGAGAGAGAGAGAGAGAGAGAGAGAGAGAGGGGAAGGGAAAGGAAGGGAGGTAGAGAGGGAAGGGGAGGTAGAGAGAGGGAGAGGGAGAGGGAGGTAGAGAGGGAGAGGGAGGAGAGGAGGGAGGGAGAGAGAGGGAGAGGGAGGAGAGGGAGGGAGGGAGAGAAAGGGAGAGAGAAAGGGAGAGAGAGAGGGAGAGAAAGAAAGAGAAAGAGAGAGAGAGCGAGAACGTGAGAAAGAACGAGAGAGAGAGAAAGAGAGAGAACGAGAGAGAGAAAGAGAGAGAACGAGAGAGAGAGAGAGAGAGAGAGAGAGAGAGAGAGAGAGAGAGAGAGAGAGAGAGAGAGAGAGATAACGAATGAACTAAGAGCACATGGAAAAGAGAGATAAAAGGAATGGAGAATAAGACAGATCCATGATAAAACGAGGACAAAAGAAATAAAAATACAATAGACAATCATCATTTTCTGTCATTTATTTGCACCATGGGCACTCAAACGCAGCTGCACAATCACACTAACCTAGCAATCACGTAAACAACACATATTACTGATATCTCTATTTTCAGTCCTACTCCCAACATAATCATCATTTATTCTGCAGTTTGGAAGATGGATATGTGAGTTTGCAATGCTTGTGGAAATGTGTTATCATCTATCATGTATCATTACTTTCATCAATTCTGTTACTATAAAAGGTCTCACAAAACCACACCCTGAGACCATGTGACAGATGCGGACTTCTGTAATAAATTATTCTTCTTCTCGCACTAATATAATGCTTTCTCTATATTATTAAATTCTTGCATCAAGCTATCATCACAAATCAATTCAGTCATCATTATCATACACTTAAAAAGGTTGATTTTTTAAAATGAAAACACGCCAAAGAGACCTACAGTAGTATCAAAATATAGATCCATTCTGGCTAAGATTAGATCCTACATCATTAGAAAAATCTGCCCCCACATACATGGTGAATTATACAAGGATGTCTGATATGCATGTTGAAAATTTCACCAAAGAATATTCCACTTGCTGTAAAATATTTCCAATGAGACACCATGACTCACTCTTGTGGGAGCATAGGTGAAATCACTGTCTCCTTTCAGAGTTCCATACTTGACTTTCCTCTCATTCAAACAATTCACATAAAACAAAAGCTGAGAAAATAAATGAACACTCACTTTGATGCGTGGTTCTTCCAGCAAACAGTAAGGTTGGTTCTGGTACTGCTGAATTTCTCCTGTGATTTCTGCAACTTTTCGTCTCTTTGAAAAATTGATTAGACCCTCTGCTGCCCGGACAAGGAAGTCTGGGTTGCCTTCTTCAATATGCAAGATGTTGGTCAGGTACATTCCTTTGGGAAACAGAAGACGATAAATTAATACTTTATCAGAAATCTACTTTCAATAAATCAAAATTAAAAGTAAAAGGCACTGAAATTCCTTCCTCAATGTTGACATCATTCAAGAATACAGAAACTATATTCCTTTTCAAGAGTACAAACAGAATCCTTACCAAAAAATGGGACACATGGTGGATTAATGGATCGAAGTTTTTCCTGGTATTTTTTACAATGGTTTTGGCTAAGTTCAGAAGCTTCTTCAAACACTTTCACCTGCCCTTGTGGAAGACGTTTCTTAACCTCCTATTCATCAGGAAGAATAAAATACCATTAGTGTTAATCTGATATTTCCACTTCTTTTGTGCAGCAAAAATACAGCAAAACTGCATTTCCTCACCATAAAAACTTTTAATTTACAAGTCCATCATAAACACTGTCATAAAGCAAATTATTAACAAAATAACATGCAAGAAACAAAATTATCTCACCGTTTTGGTAAGCTCTAGCCTGTGTACAGCAGCAGACGCTAACGCACTGGACACTTCAAATACCCCATTAAAATTGTTGAGATCATGAAACATAACCATGATCTCCACTACCCTCATCATCACAGCCACACGCTCCTCAAAATTGTCACAGTCCACTATGCACCGCATGAACCAGTGTGTTACCTGGGGGGTTCAAAAAAGGATTAATGACAGGAAATTTAAGAAACATTTACTTATCACTGCATTTCATTTCTTTCCAACTAACTGGTGCTTTGTGCATGAGTAATAAAAATGCACTGTAAAGTAATCTGCTTTTTTTAAACAAAAATAAAGATACAAATCAAAGCTGATTACCCTTATACCTTGGTACATTCTGTACTTACATTGGTGTGATGGTGGATCATTTTGAGCAAGTTTGGTGAGCGTTTCTCTTTGTCTTCTTTGGTCCATGGTGTCCCTACCAGTTCTGAAGGCTTCACAGCTCTGTACAGTTTAAACTCTAACAATGTCAGCTGACGAGCTATTTCAATAGGGTGCAGCATCAGCAATGGCTTTACCAGGTCAGGCTGGAAAATGATGGAATACAAATTATAAAAACTGCAGTGCTACCAAATGAATGGCTACCTAAAATTCTATATGCAATTCATAGTGACCCTACAATTTTAATACTGCTGACCTATTGCTTCTGTTAAGGGTATCATACTGAGTGGGAGAAAATATGGTTTGCAAAACCAAAAATTATTTTGATTATCTATATATGCAAATATCAGGGACTGTGAAATAAGTATCATAAGTGTGTATCTATATATAACCATATGTATGTATATATGTATGTATGTATGGATGGATATATATCATCTTTTTACTTTCCCTACATATACATATTTTTAACTATCATTTCATTGTTTTATATGATAAAAATATATTTTTGTGGGGTGTAATATCTCCCCAATTTTAATCCATACAAAAACTGCAGTAACTTTGGTAGAGAAATTTGGTTACAGTGTCAGTTACTGCTGATACCTTAACCTTAAAAGTCAAAAGCTAAGTTAAACTTGTAAACTGACCCAACACATCTGCCTGAAAACATGTTTTTGTATCAAACATCCTTAGTCAAAAATATCACCATCTATTAATTTTCTACACACTAAAATTGTCCAAAAGTAGTAAATATTTCTTATAGTGCAAAGTTAGCAAAATGCACATCATCTATCATGAAGAATTCTAGATTATTTTGCAATTTATGTTACCAGAATGCCAATAGTCTTCCATTCCTACACAAAGCTGAAATTGGTATGAAAACCATATCTATTGGTCTTTGTACTCTGTTCTCTGCTGATCTTTGACAATAACGTGAAATTTTCTGGCAATTACAGCGCCTCCTTAGTATCAGACTGAATACCTGTAAAACCAATCAGCAATAAGAGCAAGCATGGTGAGAGCGAGAAAAAAAGACACAACCCCCTCAAATGCAACTTCGTGTCCACTTACCGTAGGCGATGTTCCACCTGAACTGATGGGAAGTATAAGATCCCAATCTTTGTCCTCTAGTTTTATGTGCCACTTGGGAGACGGGGGTGAGCGATGTAAACTAAATGTAATTTCTCTCTGCTCTTCATTGCACTGTCAAGGAAAATTATTTTGAGAAAACTTGAAAGGGTTATCCTGTATCACTTACAATACCAAACAAAAGTTGTGCATTTGAAAGTATATTGCCTTACTTTGGCCACTTGAAAAAAAAATTCACTGTGCATTCAAAAACATTCAGCCAAATAGTTTATTAACTTACCCTTCTTTGAATGATCTTTGTGATGGATTCTACCCATTTTCTCATGGATTTGCCTTTTACTTTCTCCAGAAAGCTGGTAAGTTTTTCTAGAAGTGCTTTGTCCCGTTCGAAATCATAAAAGTGATAATCTACCCAATGACGCAAAACATTTAAAACTCTGTGGAAAAACAGAGATCAGTTTAGTAGTATCACATCAGACCACTGAAAATATTACAAATTTGGTTAATCCCATTAAAAAAAGCTCTTATGAGAAGCAAGAGATATTCTTCACATCTAATACATCAAAAGACGAAAGCTACATACACAATGTACTAAAGCTCTTAATATTGGATAGCAATACAAAATCTGTCACTTAGTAACTAACAAATATTTACCTGAATTGAACAGGTTGCGAATACTCCTTTCTGAAGCGTTTAAGTATTTCTCTGTGTATGGAAAGTTGCTGGTTTTTGACTTCTTGTGTCTCCTCTTCACTTATAGGTGGGAGCTCAGGCTCAGGGATGTCAAAGCGTTGAATTAATAGGTCTAGCAATTCCTAAAAAGGGACAGCAACGAAGTACGATGTAAAAAGGATGGATAGAAACAAAATAAGAGTGCAAGTCTTTTCATGGGGAATATGTTGAATCTTTGTACATCTACATTTACCAACTATTTCATTTTTTGACTGCTACAGAATGAATTACTATTTACCACATCTACATTTTTAAAGAATTTTATAGCATAAGATGACTTACAAGGAAATTTCTCAAACAATAAAGGGGATATCCATTAGTTCTATCTCAAAACTAAACAACTTGTTACTCACTGTTGGAGTACAAAAGCTTCGGTAAGTAGTGAGAAACGTTCTCACAAACATTGGATCTGCATACATGTGGTATGTTAATCTTTCAACCAGCTTTGGCAGCGTTGCTCCCTGGAATAAATAGGTTGATTATTTCCTTCCCATTACTAAAACATTATTTAGTCCCATTTATCATATAAATAATGACATTACTATACTCATCTTTTATACTGAAACCATATATAATACAGAAACGCTCATTAATACTTTTTTGCTAGATTCGAAAACTGCAAGTTTATTCTGTTCAGATAAACAAAAAAGGAATCCACAACAGGTTCAAGAATAAAGACATAAAAACTATAAGATTAAAAACTAACATGAATGCTTAACAAATCACACACAATTCACAACTAAGTGTCGATGGTCACCTTTATAAGAGGAGTTCCTGAGTTTTCCTTCTCTTCGATGATAATGTTTGACTCGGAGTCCTCAATGGCAAACTGGTAGACACTTGGGTCAGGCAACTTGAGGGGATGCTGTTTCTCCTCATCTAATAATATACTGTCTAGAGTTCGTTCTAACATACTGAAAGGAGAAAAATCACAGATCACATGTTACATGTATCACATTCTACATACATTTTTTCTTTTTTTTTTGTGCGCAGGAATTATCATACTGAAAAAAAAAAAAAAAAAAAAAAAAAAAAAAAAAAAAAAAAGGTTTTAATGAAGTCAAAATAGTAACTGAAAATTTCATAGGACATGATCTACATCTTCAAAATTGACACTCACCTCCGAGTGTTGAGCATAACAAGGGCAGCCATCCAATTGTTCTTCTCTTCCATAGACTTTGCAAGTAGCACCACACTGGGCTGGTCACGTGGCCGGATCTCAAAGGAGTATTTGATCTCTGGCGGGGTTTTACAAAATGAAAGTATAAACCAGGTGAAAAAGAATTTCGGTTCCTACATTATCATCTGGTTTCATGACTTATCTTTACATCATATTCTCTAACCTGATATCTCAACTAGTGCTACATGCCAAACAAAAAGTGTAAGGTAAATACAATCCTCTTACCTTCAGTATCTTCTCTGTCTAAAATTTCTACCATTCTCATAAGAAATTTCTCCTTAAATCTGTACTCTCCAACCTGAAAAATAAACATTTTTATTAGTCTACAGTATTTTAGGTCATTGCTAACAATTCTTTTATGTCACAGTTCCTGAAAAAGAATACTGAAGATTTCTAAAGTAATTTCTTAAAAGAGAAAAGAAATTAGTTAATTTCATTAATTTCTAATAATGATCTATTTTACCTATCAGCATTAATATTTTACATTATCAATCAATATCGGTATTCTTTATCAAACTTCATAGTAAAGCTTCACAAACTTGTATTACCCACACCACCTTGGGGTGCTGTAGGTAATACCTAGGGATACTACAAGATTCCTTGGTAAAATAAATTTCAAATATGAAATGTCAGACCTTTTTTATGTTTCAAGCTCACGTAATTCATGGAATAGGCAAAGATGCACTTTGCTGTGGAGATAAGTTGTGTGAGGTGGAAGGGGGGTAAAGAAAAGGGTGCCAAAGAAAGGACTATGTGGGTTAGGGTAACATTGGGAACCACTACTCTAAAGTTATATTTGCTTATATATCACTCATTTGTTGGTGGTTTATGGCCTTTTTCTTACAAGCCAAACATTGGATCTTTTCCTCGTCCCAGAATTACCTATAGATATCATTATCTTTTTTTTTTTTTTTTTTTTTTTTAAGTCTAGATACTCATAAACACATTTAAGTATACATTTTATATTACATAGGCAATCACATGGCCAAAAATATGGGCACATAAGAGGCTGCTGCTCTGCTAGGCTTGCAAAGTGTAGGCTGGGTGCTTGCGAACACTCATGTGCAGCGACAAGCCATATGCTTTTCTTTAGCCAAGTTATTTTATATATATATATATATATATATATATATATATATATATATATATATATATATATATATTTTTTTTTAGCTTTTTTGCCATTTTCTAATGTCTTTACTGTCACCCTGGCCTTCGTTCATGACTGCAAGTTTGTGTCACCTGGTCTGCAGCCATTTTATCCCATGGCAGCATGTTGATGTCATCCAGCCCTCAACATAAATTCTTTCATAACGTGATGGTCTAGTCACCCAGATCAAAGGGGTTAATCTCTCCCCTTTTTCACGTATGCATAAACAGTGTCTGTGATAATACCCTGAACTCTGTCCTATACTGACACTATGTACTATAAAAGTGAAATATAAATTGGTATATAAAATTGAGTTCTTCCATTATCTGCAACTAACATTTGCTTTTGTGAAACTTTTAAAAATCCTACCAGTTTTCTCACTAGTGTGGTTGACAATCTAGGCAGTTTACAGTTCTTAGGTATGAAAAGTCTACTATCCTGGTTTAGACTCTTATGGACTGAAATATTTTTCTCTAACCATATATTCCACATGTTCTCAAACACTTATTTGTACAACCTCATTACATTTGTATATCTATCTAACATCTCTATCTTATCTTTTTTTCTTATTTTCTTTCTCTCTCTCTAATTTCTCTTATTAAAACTGCATTCCACCCATGAAAAAATAATAACAATAATAAAACAACAATGAGAGAAACAATTGAAAAATCTTCCCCTAAAAACAACAGGCAGAGTAGGTTACCCATTCTATAGATATCAACATTCTAACATAATGCCCTGTGACCTAAACTTTTTTTCCCTTACCCTATACCTTTTTGCTATACCATTTGATTTCTGAAAGATTTCATTTTTCCCATACATTAACTACACATTAAACATGAAATGAAATAGAAAAAAACATAAGATGCATAAACACCATTTCCCTTCACCTAAACCTAAATCTTTTCCTGTTTCTCTGTTCACCTACAAAGACGGGGTATATCAACACTAATGCTGTCCACTCCTCACTCCCTTTCCTTACCTGTCCTGTGACCGAGGACCGCCGGTTATTGCTCTTGCAGAGGACTATGAGGCCATCAAACAGGAACACATGCCGCTCCGTCGGCTTCTTCCCAGTGGCACCAAGTTTTAGCAGGTCACCTTCTAAAGGGTTTGGGAAAAAAAGGTGGTAATAGTATAATTAGAAGTATTTGAAAAGAGTCATAGTACCTGCCTTTATTTTATATTGTTTCTTTTCTTGCAACATGGCAGGAACCTCATTTTATGGACACATTTATTCCCTTTATCATAACAGCTTCTTACTTCTGCCGATTTTTAAAGTGAATGAAGCTAATCATCAAAATCATCCTAACTTTGCATTCCTTTTTTTATCTAAACATTTCACAATTTTGTGCTTTCAAAACATTTGCATACTATTTATCAAAATATATATAAAAATAAATATCTGCACTCACCAATAGTTATATTTCAGTAATGGATATTACATGAAGCTTTCTTCAAGTATACTAAATAAAGTTATACCATTTCTTGAATTTAGTCATTGCCAAATAGTACTGTATGGTTACAACTGACATAACCAGGACTAAACTATGATAAATATTACATGTGATGCATTCTTTCTCTTGCTTTGACATAGGGCTATCTTTTACTTAACAAATCAGGTTTAACTACTCAAATACTGGGACAGTATTTTCATAAATAAAATATTTTGGGGATTCATCCTTATTATATAAACTATATACGCACTAGATAATCAGTACACTACACTTATCTTCTATTTTTCGTTTTTTTTATGAAAGTGTTGTTCACTGGTATACATACCTAAAACAAACTCGTTGCAACACTGTGTGATGACTTTTCCTTCCCAGCCATCTATTGATCGTTGTAATTCTTTCATTTTAGATAAGGTTTGTTGTCTACTCTGCCTTCCATGCCGTAAAGTGATTTCTCTGCAGATAAAATCCATATTAATTAACAACTTCCCAAAGATCTCATGTTAAATATTCTATTAGACTGTTCAATACCAGATAGCAATAAAAGGACACAACAGAGAACTGAACATACCCTAATTTTCTCTTAAGGTAGGGAGCATATGGAGAGTTCTGTATGGTGCGTTCTAACTGACTTTGGAGAGGCCATAAGAGACCTTTGACTTGTTCTAAGCTCTCTCGAGCTTCTTCTGACTCAGTCATACTCAGAAACATCTGAAAAATATATTTGAATTATTAATTCAATCAAGAAGTATTTTCAATCCCATTCTAACCACATGCCATTGGGGTTAGCATGTGCGTATATGCCATGCCAACTGTGTGTTTAATTTAGTAATTGTTTTTACATATAGATGGCTCCACAAGTACTAGGTCACCAATGAGCCAATTACAAGAAGTACCTGTCTCACCGGTTTACCCATTTCCTTGATTTTTTAATATTTTCTAGTATTTAATACTGCAGTTAGTAATGTCAATTACAATATAGTAATTATAATGTTTGTAAATAAAAATAACAGTATCAATATCAATAACATTTGGGAAAAAAAAAAAAAAAAAAAATCTTGCTAAATCCAAGGTGAGGTTACAAGATCCACTAACTGACTTCTTTGTGGCTAAGCACTGGCATAGCCATCTATGTGCAGACATTCCACAAAACAATACTAAAGTGAATGCAACATTTTCCCAGGGGCACTGGATTAAGGGGTTGTAAAGTAAGGTCAAAGACTGAGAAAAAGAAAACATACATCCAGTTTGAAAACCTGAGCTGAATATGGAGAAGAAAGACTTACTGAAGAACATAGCAGAACATTCTTATAGGATCTAAAAAACAAGCTATATATGTAGCTAGATTATTTCATAAAAAGAATATATATTCTTATATACATTTAAATATTCTTCTATATTCTTATACAGCTTCTTCCTTACAAAGCCACAACTTCAGTACAAAGAACTGACCACTGACATTATCATAATACTAGATCAGACTTTTGAAATAACCTACATAAAGAGTAGCACAATCCTCAGATATACTCATCCAAAACCCACTAACCTCTATATATTTAAAATAAGTGAAGACATGACAAACAGGTACAAGAAGCAGCTTCGGCAGGTAGTACTTGACAGCTTCCTTGAAGCCCTGTCCAGCACTTGTTAGTGCATCGCTAACAGGTGGCTGGTTAACCACATCCATTAGTTGATCAGCACACTCTTGCCTTAACACATCGCTGGCATATTTTCCGTATACATCAAACTCTGCACCCTGTGCGTAATGAAAAAAAAAAAAAGATGATAGTAATATCTGAAAAGACATTTATGTTGTGTTCTAAAAGAGGAACAATTTTGAGATATCCCTTACTTAACCCTATTCATAAACCCGTCTATAATCTCCCCAAAAACAACACTCCTTACCTCTGCCAATTCCTCAAAACAGCTGCCTATGAAGGGAGACTCATTCTCCTCCGTGACCTCTAGGGTGTCCTCTAAAGACCCCAGTAAGTTAACAGAGAAGTCATAGATCTCAGTGATATTTGAGAAGATAATTTCCAGCTCTCTACTGCCACTCCCTTGTAAAACAGGGATCTGCTGAAGCTGGTCACAAAACACCTAGAAAAAGAGGAATATTTAAGTAGAGTTCATAATTCCAAAACCTTAGTTGTAATATATCTAATACAATAGTAATAATAAATAAACAAATAAGTGAAAAGTTATTTTATTGCTCTTTTAAAAATATGAAATACTTGAATAATTCAAAATAAAATGGTTTCATTTCAAAATACAAATATTCATACATTATCTTTTATAAAAGAGGCATTAAAAGTATTGATAAAGCTTTAATAAAATATAAATAAAGTTGATCAACAAACTAATCTCCTGTCCACATACATGAGTTTTATAACTATTTCATTCACACATCAGAAAAAATCTACCTTTTTTTACGACAAACATATACCCAATATACCTTAATTATCATATTGAGTTCTCTAATATAAGCTTTCTCCTCTTGTATTAGATCTTTGACAAGTTCGTCATAAGTTAGAGAAGTGTCTAGGTTAGGATCCTCCACGACTGCACTCATCTCCCCATCTTCATCTTGTTGAAACATGTCCATCAGCACCTGATAGGAGAGTAATGTATTAGGAGGCTTGGTAAGAGGGAAGGAGAAACTATACGAATATGCATGGGGCTCTGCCTATACAAGCTGGTAATCGTAACGGTGGGTGAAGATATGAAAACATGCTCCCCTGCGCAAAGATGGTGCTCAGAAGGTAAATCCTGTTATCTCTTTTAACGTTTCAGCTGTTATGTAGCGGTTCCTGACTGGCCATCAATCCAAAACCGCACCTGACCTGTGATTGGCCGACTCCTGCTTCGGGACTGCCCATACTGGCCAAGCTTACATCGCCGGTCAGGTTCTTAAGCAGCCAGACCAGAGCTGGAGTCATCATTCTCCAGTCAATTGTTGACCTGACTATACTTGTACTTGGTTCCTCAACAATAAAGAGATAAAATTCATTTTGGTTTTATAACCTCAACAGTCATATTGGTTATTCTGACAAGGTTGATACTTAATTCACATGATTATAATGATTATATCAATAACAAGTGAATCATCTATTGAATATACATTGCACTGTAGTGCCTGCCATTGAAACGTTCAACAAATAGCAATTTTTAGATCAATTATAACTACTGCTTCCTCTTTGATCCTTTTCAAGTTACTCTGGTAAGTAACACAACCTAGAATTCCATATCCATTCCTCTGTACATATTTTAGCCCACTAGTGCCGGTACATTTTCAAGCTGAAAATAATGGTTTCCGGGCGGCTTTCTACGGGAACCTGACTACGCGCTGCCCACCATGGGCAATAAAATCAGAGCGCAAGCTCCAATCTAGTGTCACACCAGTGGAAAGCCCAGTAATGTTTATTTCACCCATTAACGCTGGTATATTTTGAAGCCGAAAATAAAAGATTCCGGGCAGAGTCTGGCAGCGGCCCGCTGCCGTGTCAGAGCAGAAGCCCTGATACAGCGTCACACTGGCAGGACCCCCAGCAATGTTTATTTTTTGGGTGTCTCATATGTGGGACACCCGTCATTAGTGGGTTTAGTATTATTCCCATCAATACACAAATGTGGAGTGTAATGTGCATAAGCCATGACTGGATGAGCTTCAGCTCCCATGAGGATGCCATTTCCATGCTGAGCATAATATTCCTGACCACTGTGCCCGGCCCTGCAGGTTGTATTACAGAAAATTGAAAATTGCGAAAAAATAAGACATATGACACAAAAAAGCAAATGTTCCTTTTTTTTTTTTTTTGCACTGATTCATTTACCACATAGAGATAACATGGAGGATGTGCAGGGGAATAAGCAAATCAAAAGATACATATGGACCTTGGAAATTGGCAAAAAAAGCTAAAAAAGTTTACAGAAAATAACTTTGCCAAGGGGAGGCACAGTCTCTCGTCACTCCTCATGGGAATTCGACCCTAATTACAGAGTTAGTCCATACTATTTCCTATTCTTATATATGTTAGGATTTTCTTAAAAGTTATTCTTTCATTTGCCAACATGGATCTTCATTAGCCTCAATGATCATGAACAAGCATCTGTATTTCTCATGTGTTCTTTAGGCTGATTACACATCCTTTTGATATATAACTCATGCAACAAACCATTTTGGAAGAAATTTCAGAAAACAGTTGGTGTTTCTATCAATTTTCGCTTACCTATGCCAAAACTCTTGAAAGGTTTGATTTAATTTGTTAACATGCACTCCACAAAGTGGGTCCCTAATGTACCATGGGGTAATCTGCCCTACCACATAGTGGGCCACTGCTAGCCAAAAAAATTTTCAGCACACACTTAATTACACAGATAATGTTTTCTTTCTTTTTTTCTTAATAAAGAAAAGTTGAAGATTATAAAGAATACTATTTCAAGACAGCTTTGATAGAAAAAAAAACAAAGAAAATACCTATATTCCTCTCCCTATGTAACATCTTATTTTGATAGTAAATATGTAAAAAATATTATTGCTTGTTGTTTCTTCTTTATTCTAATACTTTCATTATAATATTCACATATACTAAAGTGTAAAACAAATTCCTTTACTTTTTAACTACCAAAAGTTTCAATTCTCTAAAATTTTGTTTATCAAATAAATAGTAATATGATCCTAAGTCTAGCCCTTCCAAGAAGTGACTGCAAAACCCTTACTCTGTGAGTGGCCATAAATGATTTCCTTTAAGAATAAATAACCCACCATGATCATGTTTTAAAATCTATGTTTTCTACAGCATCATCACTGGTAAGACACAGTTTCACTATATGTTTTTTTTACTTTGTTTAAAAAATAACACTTCCAATAAGTTTTTGTTATGGTCTTATTTATAATTTTGATCATGTAAATTTGCCCTCCTGTCCTTGTACATCTGTTCCAAACATATTTTGAATATGAATGCAAACTACATTGCATGCTTTATAAGTACACCTCTCTCATGAAAATCAATTCCTATACAAAGAGCAAAACTGATACATAAGACTTACCTTGTCTGCACACATGGCTACTCTAATGTCCTGTTGCGTTACCTCAAAGTGTCTAATGTTCTTAACATAGTTGCCAGCAAGCTGAAAAATCAAACTTGTATTAAATCCTATATTCTAAACAAGTCAATATTGATTTGCATGTTTGATATATATATATGCCTTTTTATTTAGTCTTCAAACCAAAATATGCATTTCCCCATTTGAACTTACCTTTAATATGTCTGCAGATATATATTCTAAAACTGCAACTATATACAATGTTACTTGATAGTCAATCTTTGTTTGAAGCACATCCTGCAAGAAAGAAATTCATTATAGAAAGCAGAACAATAGCTAAAAGATAAAGACTCCATCTGGAAACCGTTTATAAAAATTAATATTGTAAAAAATATAAAAGGGGAGCTACTAACTTCAGTATTCTCATCTATAAAATGTCAACAAAATATACCTTTTTTTGAGTGGAACAACTAACCAAAATGGACTAAGTAGAACCTGTCTCTCTATTAAATGGTGGTTAGTGACAATTCCCAACACAATGAAAAACAAAAGAATGGCAACTAAGTATGAAAAAATACCCATATGGGGTCTATTTCTTATTACACCTGAAGACAAGGGGTTAGACTGAATAAATGACTATCACTTGTATGTGCAAATTAAACATAGTGCCATTAAATTCTGCACTTAAAAAGATCTATAAATATATACATTCGGATAAAGCCACTGTCACAATCAGAAATACCAGAAAACAAAACACTAATTCTTTTATATACAGGCAGCCTGTATTCCCAAGAATTAAATAAGTTCCTAACTGAAAATCTATTTGCAAGACAGGATTTTACAAGTTACTGCAGAAGCAAAGGACAATAATAAAGTATTACAGACTCACAAATACAACATTCACAGGAAGAAAATATTTTCTAAGTGCTGTTGATAAAGATAACAAAAAATAAAACCTCACAGCCACACTAGTTAATTGGAACTTTTTTTCTCTCTCTAATCTTACATAATTTAACTATATTCATCTACATCTCTAAGACAAAAATATATTTAAAAATCATTCTTATCAAGTATCCATTACCCAACTATGACATACAATCCATCTCCCTTTCATGATTAGGACAATTCACCATCAAATACCTATCTAAAAATAAATAAATCAATAAAAATAAAACAAAAAAAGGTTCACACACCCACGCACACATGAATATCCTGATCTTGAAAATGAAATAGGCTAACTTACCCGTAAAAGTGGATGTGCTTTTTCTGCTGGTAACACCAACGGGGACTTCTTACGACCCTTTTCAATGGCTGCTTGAGCATCTCCAATTGCCCAGCGGTCAATCGGGTTGGGAAACGTTCTCTGTACCCTTTCCTCCACATCCTGTAAAATAAAAAATAATTTAAAAATACATAAATATACAAAGATCTTACATCTGCTTTCATACATATCTAATGTCTTCTCAAATGAAGGCTTCATCATATTTTTCTGAAATTTATCTATACCAGAATCTTCAAACTGCATCTTAACCTGCTGACAGTCACAACAAATTAACCCATTGTTACCAGGGATGGCATGTATGTATATGTCATGCCCACTGTGAGTTTAGTTTATTATCCCAATAATGGTGGGAAAAAAATTTGACCAGATGATATGATTGTGAGGTTGTTACCACACATCAACAGTTTCCCAAGTTTGCACTTGGCTTGTTCAGTAGTTTGCAGGCAACATTTGGCACCTAAAAGCTAATATTTTGATATAATTTTTAAAAATACAAAATATTTGAAGGTCATCCTCACTCTAGTTACTATTGCCTAAAAGTTTATCCATAGAAATGATGCCACTACTATCAGAGAAAAACAAGCTCTGTCCGTAGAGCCTACGGCACAGGAATGGTTGCGGTATGATGCCACCCGCTACTTTGTCCACAACAACCATGGCATGTACATACATGCCACGTGGCAACATTGGGTTAATTGCCTTTACACATAGATGGCTCTACAAATACTGAGTCACCAATCTTAAATAATGGTTAGTAGTGTCAAGAACAGTATAATAATTATAATGTCTATAATAATAATAATAATATAATAATATAATAATATTGATAGTATTGGTAAAAACCTAGTTTTCCAGAAAATTCAATGAAAGGAGCCAGCGATGTGTAGAGACATTTCACAAAACTATTCGACAGTGAACGCTACAATTTCCTGACGACATGGGGGTTAACTTGTTCTACATGGATGAGATAACTTGTTCTTGGATTTTAATGGCTTTTAGTAAACAGAAACACTGAAAATTAGTTTATCAATTATGCATTTATCAACTAAGACTTAAAGAGATGGCTGAATACAGTGCTTAGGTGCTTAGGTCAAAGTCTTGACTGACAAGCATATAATTTTTTTAATTTTGCTTGAATAACTTTGCTTTCTATTATCTCAAAATAAACCCTGTGCTGATGGTCATAGCGAGCAGGAATAATATCCTGAACAAGGATATAGTATCCTTCCTGGGAACAGCCCTATTCAAGCCATGGTTTGAAGATCTTTTACTGGTTTACTGGTGGGAATAATACAAGAACCTTTTCCTTAACCCCTACAATCCAGATGACATGACTATCACGTCACACACACACAC
Source organism: Penaeus vannamei (assembly GCF_042767895.1). NCBI lineage: Eukaryota > Metazoa > Arthropoda > Malacostraca > Decapoda > Penaeidae > Penaeus > Penaeus vannamei. The sequence continues at coordinate 2,999,163 of NC_091581.1, read as the reverse complement.
ACACACACACACACACACACACACACACACACACACACACAAACACACAAAATGGTTTGAGGAATGGGTGATGTGAACATGCCTTTTTGGGAAAATTTGGCAACAGGACAGGGTGACGTGAATTTGCTGTCATGAGAATTTTGGCTGTAGGGTTTGGTTAACGTGAATGACTCTCCAATGGCTTTCCATGAGTGTACAAAGATCTTGGAGGGTGATTAGAATTAAGGGAACTGACTACAAAAATAGGCTTAGTGGAGTAATAGGGGAATGTGGGGGTGAGGAGGGATAAAAAAAAATAATAATAATACTAGTAATACTACTACTACTACTAATAATAATAATAATAATGAAAAATCTGGATATATTGTGTATTTTATCATTCTGCACCTTTTCGTCCTAAATTTGTAAAACTTTCCCAAAGGGAGTGAAGCCCCCTCAAAAAAACTTTTCCCTCCGTTTTTTCCACATGTCACTTGTGTACTCCTATTGGCCCACACTGTTGCATACTTTACAATGAAAACAATCAGCATGACTATAAATAAAATTGAAGGATACTAACGGACAGTTTTATTTGAAAATTTGCCTTAGTTTCCTAAAAAAAATAAAAAATAAAAATAATAATAAATAAAAAAATAAATAGAAAAAAATAAATAATCAAATAAATACAATTTCCTTTTCTCAGATATTCAAAATAAAACAAAGAAAGAAAGGAGAGGAAAGGGAAAAAAAAAAAAAAATCATTCTTAATTTATTTATTTATTATTATAATTATTTTTTTTTTACAAAGAAAAGATTGGAGATGTTCCAGTTACTTTCCATTTAATTTACTTCAATCAGTCTTTATTATCTAACTACCAGAGAAACTACATTCTTTTCACTTTGAAATGCTGCTTGTTACATTAAGATATGAAGATATGGTTTCCAAGTTATAACAAATTTAGTAAAGTAACCCCTACAGACCCCATGCAGAAACAAGGTTATTATGAGTAATAGGCAGTGGTCAATTCTTGAAAATTTCAGTTTGAGGAAAAATTGTGAATATTTCGGTTAATTTTCTGAATCTTTCCTTCTCAGAAAATTTACCATCTAATTAACTCTAAAACTACACATAATTCTCTTTCAAATGCTGTTTGTTGCATGAACAAGTCTTGACTAGTTCCCGAGTTACAACCTAAACTAAAATGGTATCTCTGTACACACGAATCTCGGCAACATGACATATTGCTTGCCTCAGACCCCTTCTATTAATGTTTTCTAGCATCTACATGAGCTTACCTTTGCAAACATGTCTATGTAGGTGTACATGTAAAATTGCATATATATGTGTACACATATGTTCACATGTAAATGTGTGTACATGTATATATGTAAATATGTACATGTATGCTTAAATATGTGTACTTGTGTAAACGTGTACATACATGTACATGTGTATGTGTGCTGAGATAATGAGAAACAGAGTACCTAGATGATCTTAGTTACTGTGGAACAATGAATTGTTATTTTATTCAGTGGAAATGACCCTTTAGAAAAATTTTGATATTTTGAAATATAAAATCTCCACTGTCTGTATCTCATTTCTTTTCTTGATGCAATAACAAAAACTGATTTATTATAGACCTATATCACACAAGATTACAAAGGTATTTTTAGCCTTTATATACTTAAGTTGTTTATATTTAGTATAATGTAGCAACATTATTATATAAAAAAACATAAAATCTTTGCTATGCGCAAAGTCTAACCCGGTGGCGAAGGCATGAAAAATCTTACTTGGCTTGCCGTGCGGCCACAAAATATAGACATTGGGAAATGGCAAAAAAAAAAATAAAAACCCTTATGCCAAAATTGAGAAGATTACGTTACAAAGGGAAAGCATGGAGTCCTGTCACTGCACACAAGTGCTCATGTACGCCGAGCTCACACCGACAGATTGGCCACTCAATGAAGCTTAATGCCCATATTTTGCCATATGATGGCAGTGAAGCATCTGGACCCCATGGGTTTAATGCCCACTGAGTCCTCAAAGATATTTGGGCAATTTTCATGACCGCACATTCGCATCACAATGGCCCTCTGTATATTTTCACATGACATAACATTCAGGTCCCTGGTATCCACTGGGTTATATGCTAAGCACCAGTAGGAAGCATTACATCATCCTAGCTACCCAATAAAAATATCTAGATTCAACATATAGATAAATTAATGTCATACCAATACAAATTAATTGAGAAACACAAAAAATTTATGTGTCAACGTGGACTTGAGCTGGTAGATTTTAACGTCATACCCTGATTTACGTACGTGTCCAGTGAAAGTATCTGTCTCCACATCTTTTCCAATGACAGCCATCAAAACACGTCTCAAACAAAGCGCTCACCCGTTCCTAAGAGCACAGACATACTCACCTGGACGGTGTGAGGGGCTGGGCGAGCACACAACATGGCCAGCAGACGTAAGATGAGGCTCTCCACATATTCAAGTGCATCATCTTTGGCTGCTAGGGAGGGATGCACCTGCTCCAGCACCTGTGAATAAGGTTATTAATTGTAAAGCGAGGAAAATCACTTTAACTCAATAAATAATATCATGCTGTACTGTACAAGTTAAATATATTGTCTTCCAGGAAATAAATAACAATACAATAGTACACTGGTTCCCAAATGATCATACGTGAAAAATAGAAATAAGATGATAATGATGTTAGAGAGAGGGGGGGGGGGGGAAGAAAAAAAAATCATTACTATCATATCATTCTTGTTATCACCATTATACTTATACTTATTATTATCATTATTATTATTATTATTATCATTATTATTATTATTATTACTATTATTGTCATTATTATCATCATTGTCATTGTCTTCATCATTATTATTTTCATTATTTTTATTATCTTTATCATTATTATCATTACTTTTATTATCATCATGATCATGATCATGATCATTACTATCACCATTATTATCATTATAATGACAATGATAATGATGATTATATTTATAATCATAACATTAACAATAATAATAATAATAATAATAATAACAATAATAATAATAATAACACTAATAATAATTTTAAAAATCACTACTACTAATAATAACAATAAAAATGATAAAGATAATAATAACAATAATGATAATAGTAATAATAATAATGATAAAGATAATAATATTAATAATAACAATAATAATAAGAAGAATGATAAGATAATAATAATGATGATGATAATAGTAATAATAATAATAATAACAATAATAACAATAACAATAATAATGATAATAATGATGATGATAATAATCAATTCTATTATTATTAATATTATCATCAAAATTATAATCATAATCATAATTATAATAATAATAATTTAAAAAATAATAATAATACCAACAACAACAATAATAAACATAATGATAATAATAATGATTATAATAAAATCACAATAACAATAATAAACAAATGTTATGATCAAAACAACAAGAATAACAAATGCATTAACAAAAACTATAAAGCCTTTGTGCTAGGATGCCATACTGTAGATGCATCCCTTGGCCAAGAGGAATAGAAGCAGCATTAATATCAATGTTGTTATTATTCATAAAATCAACAGAAGAAAGATAGAAGTATTTATGGTCTGCAGGTTATTGGTGGTCAGGCCTGACCAGAAAGATTGCCAATGGTTATAGAGGAAAGTTTTGAAGTGGGGGATGGTAAATGGTGGCTGGAATGTTTGACACGTGGGGTTAGTGGGTTGTGGATATCTTACAGACTATAGGGTTGAAATGGTGTATGGACTCTGTGAGTGATATTGAGTTGCGCCAGACTTGTTCAGTAGTTTGCGGGCAACATTAGGCACCTAAAAGTTTGCATTTTAATATAATTTCTAATTCAATAAAAACTTTTTAAAGGTTAACCTTCACTTTAGATGCTATTGCCTTAAAGTTTTACCAGAGAGATGATGCCGTTATCAGAGAAAAACAAAAAATGAGCTGGCAGAGTGGGAGTGGTTGTGATATGATACCACATGCTACTTTGTCCACAACAGCTATGGCATGTACATACATACCATCTAGCAGAAAGGGATTAATAATAACAAAATAATCATAACAAACACAAAAACATTAATAATGACAATAATCATTACAGTGAAAGTGACAATGATAATGATATTAAAAGTAATATCAATAATACTAATAATAATATTGTTGATAATGATAATAATAATAATAATCTTGATAATAATAATAATAATATCACTAATAACAATAACAATAACAATAATAATAATAACAGTAATACTCCTAATTATAACAATGATAATAATAACAGTAACAATAATAACTATAATATCAATTATAACAATAATAACAATAATAAACCAATAATATCAATAAAATAATAATAATAATAATAATAATAATAATAATAATAATAATCAAAATAAATAACAACAATAATAAAATAACACCATCAACAACAACAACAAAAACAATAATAACAATAAAAATAATGATGCACATAGAAATAACAGAATAATAACAATAATAATAATAACAATAATAATAATAATAATAACAACAACAATGATAATAATAACAATAATAATAGTAATAGAGATAGTGCGAGTGATGATGATAATCATAATCATGATGATGATAATAATAATAATAATAATAATAATAATAATAATAATAATAATAATAACAATAACAATAACAATAATGAAAACAAAAAAAATAACATCATCATCATCATTATAATGATGATAATACTAAAGGAAATAATAATGATGATGACAATCATGATGATGATGATGATGATGATGATGATGATGATAATAATAATTTTAATCATAATCATAATAATAATAATAATGTAATTACCAATTATAATAATAATAATAATAATAATAATAATAATAATAATAATAATAATAATGATAACAACAACAATATTGATAACAACAACAACAACAACAAAATGGATATTATATAATAATACAAACAGACCATTATAATCAAAAATAATAATAATCAATCTTTGCTTCCCTTTGTTACAACGGACATGCTGTCTGTTTATTTACTTCTAAAGAACCCCGTGCGCTGGGCTGCGGTTACCATCCACTCGCACCAAGCAGGATTGAACACTGGTCAGCAAGATTGATAGATGAGTACACTATTACCGCACCACATAGCACAGTAATATTAATCATAACAACAACAACAGAAAAAACAAAAATAATAACGAAAACAATAATAATAATTTCATTCATATCAAATTCAATATCAATATCAATATTGATATTGACATTACTAATAATAATAGTAATATAAATAATAACAACAATAATAACAATAACATTAACAATAATATGAATAACACTAATAATAACATTAATAACAATAAAAATAATAATAATGATAACTAATAATAACAACAATAATCAATAGTAATAACAATAACGATAATAATAATTAAAAAAATAATAATAACCGTAATAATAGCATTAATGATATTAATAAAAGTAATAATAATAATGATGATGATGATGATGATAATAATTTTAATGACAATAATAATAACAATAATAATAATAATGATAACTATCATAATAATGATATTATTATAATAATAATAATAATAATGATAACTATCATAATAATGATATTACAACAATAACAATTATAATAATAATAATTATAATAATAATAATAATAATAATAATAATAATAATAATAATAATAACAATAATAATCATGATAATAATGAAATAACAATAATGATAATAACAATAATAATATATCAAAACAATATTAACAATAATGAAGATAATAATCATAATTGTAACAATAACAATTACAATAACAAAAACAGTCATAATGATAGTCAAAATTTAGAAAAAAAATAATTATAGGTGAGAAAGACATTGACAATAACAATAACAACGATGATAAAGACAACAATGACAACATCATTAATTATCAAAAATAACAATAACCATATAAAAAATAACCAAAGTTATGATAATAATAATAATCATAATAATAATTAATAATCATCATCATTATTACTATTATCATTATGATAATGGTAAAAAAATAACAATAATGATGATGATGATGATAATAATAATAATAATAATAATAATAATAATAATAATAATAATAATAATAATAACAACAATAATAATGATGATAATAATAATAATAATAATCACAACCACAGTGATAATAATAATAATAATAATAATAATAATAATAATAATAATAATAATAACAATAATAATAATAATAATAACAAAATCAATAACCACAACAACAACAACAACAATAAAAATAATAATAATAATAATAATAATAATAATAATAATGACGATGATAATAATAATGACAATGGTATTGATAATCATGCTAATGTTAATGTTAACACTAATGCTAATGATAATGCTAATAAAAGTACTACTACTACTGCTCCTACTACTACTACTAATAATAATCATAATAATAATATCAACATCAATAATAATAATAATAATAATAATAATAATAATAATAATAATAACAATACCGATAACAACAATAATCATTATAATCAGAATCATAAAAATAATAACAACTACAACAATTATCAAAACAATAATTATAATGATAACAACAATAACAATAATGCTACTATTACTACCAATAATAATAATAATAAAGTCATCAATAACAATAATATATAACAATTGCAGCAACAATGATGACAGCAGCAGCAAAACTCTTACTATTACTTTTGTTGTAGTGGTTGTTTGTTATAATAACAATATAATAATAATAATAATTATAAATAATTATAACAAAATAATAATAGAGAGTAATACAACTACTAATAATAATAATAATGATAATAATAATCATAATAATAATAATAGCAACAACAATAATAATAATGAAACAATAACAATAACAATAATGATAATTTCAAAAATCAACAAATAATAACAACTGCAATAATAATAATAGCAAAATAAAAATAACAATAATAAAAAAAAATTAAATAACATCAACAATAAGAATAACAACAATAAGAATAACAACAATGATGATAACAATAACAATAACAATAATAACAAAAAAATAATAAAAAAAATAACAAAAATAATATCAAAACAATATAAATGATAATAACAATAATTCTAAAACAACAACAACAACAACAACAACAATAATAATAATAATAATAACAATAATAATAACAATAATATTAATAATAATAACAATAATATTAATAATAATACAACAAAAATAATATTATTGATAATGATAATAATAATATTAATATAATAATCACAATAACAATAGTAAATTAACAAAAATAATAACAATAATATCATCATCATCATCATAATCATAACAATGATAATAATAATAATGACAACAATAATAATAATAAAATAATAATAATAATAAAACAATAACAATGATGATGATAACTATTATAATAACAAAAACAATAATAATAATAATAATAATAATAATAATAATAATAATAATAACAATAACAATAATAATAACAACAATAACAATAATAATAACAACAACAACAATAATACCTATAATCAAAACAATATTGATAATGATAACAATAATAATAATAATATCAATAACAGTAATAATTTTAATGATAATAATAATAATGAGAACAATAACAATAGCAATAATAATAATCACAATAACAACAACAACAATAATAATAATGATGATGATAATAATAATCATTATTATAATAATAGTAATAATAGCAATAATAATAATAATAATAATAATAATAATAATAATAATAATAATAATAATAATAATAACAACAATAATAATCACCATCATAATAATAACAATGATAATACCTATAATAATAATTATAATTATAATAATAATAATAATGACAATAATAATAGCAACAAAAATTATAGCAAAACTAAAAGGTGCAAATAGAAATACTAAAAAAAAATAAAATAAAATAAAAATAAATAAAAAATAAAAAATAAATAAATAAATAAATAAATAAATAAATAAATATATATATATATATATATATATATATATATATATATATATATATATATATTTATATATATATATATATATATATATATATATATATATATATAAAACCAATAATAATAATAATGATCATAATGATATAACAATAATTATTATTACAATAATAATAGTAATAACTGGAAGCAGTCAGAAAGCACATACCACTACCAAGGAAATAGGGCCACTGATGCAATAAAAATATTCACACAAAGAATTACATTTAAAATTCCTCTCTATTAAGTACACTGGTGACGTCCGTAAACATTACTTCCTTGGCGGAGAGAAAAAAAAAAAGGTAATAATAATAACAATAATTATCCCATTGCTAAGGCAGAATGTGTAACTGATGCAATCATTTAAAATGATTCATGATCCAAATCACAACCATCCTTTAATGGCAGAGCCTATAAATTTGGCTAAGACACACATTTTGTAAAAACTACATAATAATCTGCTTGTAACCTATAACAATACTAATAACTAATAATAATAATAATAATAATAATAATAATAATAATAATAATAATAATAGCTTATAAAAAACAACAACAACAATAATAATAATCATTATTATTATTGTAAACCTAATAGCAGACTAATGGCAATTCTAACAGTAACAGAGATAATAATGATAATGAAAAAAAGAAAATAAATAAATAATAATGATAATAATGAAATAATAATATTTAACAATAATAATAACTATATAATACTAATTGTACCAATCATAATATTAACATTAATAACAATAATCATATTAATTATACATTGATAATATAATAATAATAATATAATAGTTAGAATATCAATAATAATGATAACAATAACTTTAATGATAACAATAACAATAATGATAATGATAACAATTGCAATAGTAATAGCAATATTAATAATAACAACAACAACAATAATAATAATAATAACAATAATGATTACAAGAAGTAGAAAAAGAAGAGAAAAAATAATGACAATAATGACAATAATAACAATAACAAAACTAATGATCAATAAAAAATAACAAATAACAATATAACAATAATATTAATAATAATAGCAACAACAATAACAATAATGACAGTAAAGTAATAATAAAAAAAATAATTACTATTAATTGTATTGTCAACATCACTGTCATTAATATTATTAACAATAATAATAATAGTATCAATAATAATGATAATGATGATAATGATAATGATAATGATAATAATAATAATAATAATAATAACAATAATAATAATAATAATAATAATAAAAAGATTAAAAAAATAAAAATAAAACCAAAAATAACAATAAAAAATAACAACAAAAAATATAATGATAAATGATAATAATAATAACAATAATAATATAATAAGAACAATAATGATGATAATAATATCAATAAAAAGTATTAACAATAATAATGATGATAATAATAACAATAATAACAATAACAATAATAATAATTACTATCAATATTATAATCATTATCATCAACAATCTTTATTCTTATCATTATTACTTTTGCTTTTATTATCATTATCATTATAATTATCACTATAATTATAAACATACTTACAATGATCATAATAACAATAAGGAAAAATAATAGTGAATACAACAATATTAATAACAATACCAACAGTAACAAAAATAACAATAAAATAACAACAAAAATAAGAAAATAACAATAACAAACGACATCGACAATTATTATGGCAATGCTGATAATGATAATGGTATTGACAAAATTAAATAATCAATAATGATTAAAAATAAATACATAATAATGATAATAATAATAATAAAAATGGTAATAACATAACAATAATAAAATATAATAATAATACCATAAAAAAACAATAAAAAAATATATAACAAAAACAAAATAAAAATTATATCATTAATAATAATACTAATAACAACAACAACAATAATAAAAGTAATGACAATGACAATGACAATAACAATAACATGGACATAATAATGATAAATATACCAATGATAATAACAACACTCATAAAAATAATCATAAAAGAATATATGATAATAATAACAATAATAACAATAAAAATAACAACCAATAATAAGAAAAAATAATGATGATAAAATAATAATTAATAATAGTATCAGTAATAATAACAACAATATCAATAATGACAATAACAGTAATAATAACAAAAATACTAATACTAATAACAATAACAATAATATTAAAATAATAATAATGATAAAAAAATAATTAATAATAATAATAATAATAATAATAATAATAATAATAATAATAGTAAAAATATAATAACAATAATAATAATATTGATAAAAAGAATAACAATAATGAGAAAAAGAAGAAAAAGAACAACAACAACAATAATAATAATAATAATAATAATAATAATAATAATAATAATAATAATAAAAATAATAATAATAATAATAATAAAAACAACAACAACAGCAGCAACAATAACAATAATATTAATATCAATATTGTTAATGATAATAATAATAATAATAATAATAATAATAATAATAATAACAATAATAATAACAACAACAATAATAAACAATAATAGAAATAATAATAATAACATTAATAATAATAGAATAATAACAATAATAATAATCACAATACTACTACTACTACTACTACTACTACTACTACTACTAATAATAATAATAATAGCAATAATAATATCAATAGTAATAATAGCAATCATAATAATAATCATAATAACAATAACAATAACAATAAAAAATAACAATAACAAGAATGACAATAACTGAAGTAATCATAACAACAAAAATTGTGACAATAATAATTATAATTTCAATAATTATAATAATAATAATAATAATAATAATAATAATAATAATAATAATAATAATAAAAACATGAACAATAATAAAAAGAGTGCTAAAAATAAAGATAAAAATGAGGATAACAATAATTAAAACTACAACAGCTAAACAATAACCAAAAACAACAATAATATTGGTGATGATGATGATAATAATAACATTATTAACAAAACTAATATCAATAATAGTAGTAGTAGCAGTAGTAGTATTAGTAGTAATAATAATAATAATAATTATTATTATTATTATAATTATTATTGTTATCAATATTACAATAGCAACAATAATAATAATAATAACAACAACAATAATAATGACAACAACAATACCAATACCAATAATAATAATAATAATAATAATAATAATAATAATAATAATAATAATTACAATAGTAAGACTAATAGCAACAATAATAGTAATAACAATTGTAAAAGTAACATTGAATAATATTAAGAGTACTCGCAATGAGAAGAAACAGCTACTGTTTAAGTAATACTAATATCAATACTAATAGTTATAGTTATAGCTATAGTCAGAGAAACTGTAATAGTAATAGTGATGGTGGTGATAATAAATGATGATAATAATAATAATTATAATAATAATAACAATAATAATAATAGAAATAATAACAAGATGCAGAACAACAACAATAACAATAATAATAACAATAAAATAATAATCATGATAATGATAATGATGATAATGATAATGATAATGATAATGATGATAATGATAATAATAATAATAATAATAATAATAATAACAATAATAATAAATAATAAAAAAATAATAACTAGCAATAACAACAACAATGATAATATTGATAATATCAACAATAATCATACAAAAAAAAAAAAAACAATAATATCAACACTAATAATGATAATAATAATAATAATAATAATAATAATAATAATAATAATAATAATAATAATAATAATAGTAACAACAATAATAATATATAATAATAACACTACACAGTAATAATAATAATAAGCGATAATAATAGAAAACAATAAAAAGCAATAATAATAAAAACAATAAAAAGTAATAATAATAATAAGTATAAGAATAAGAACAACAACAACAAGACGACGATGAAAATTGGATTAGAGGCATATTTTTGATTCCAGCACGCATGATCATTAAATCAATCGGTAACGTTAATGCCACAATAACAATGATGACAATAACCACAATAAAAAATAACAAAACAAGAGAGACAATAATAACCTTAAAACACACCAAACAATAACAAAAAGCACTGACAGAGACAATAACAAAAATAACAAAGCACAGACTATGAGAATAACAATAACAAAAATAACAAAGCACAGACTATGTGAATAACAATAACAAAAATAACAAAGCACAGACTATGAGAATAACAATAACAAAAATAATCCCTCCGTCATCAATATTCCAAATGAATTACAAAACACTGACAACATTGAAACTAACAAGGCACCACGTTTACTAAATAAACAAAGCAGATAACAACAATAACAATACCAAAAACAACAAAACACACAACCATGACGCAAATAACATCTCACCCACACCAATAACAATAACAAATACATCAACACTGTATGTGAAACCAACACTGCACATATATATTGAGGCTTACATATTTGTATCTCAAACAACGGGACTGAAAGCACTACTTGTGTAACTTATGACCTTTTCTGTTCAAATAATACAAAAGTACTCTTAAAAGAAACTATGTTTACCAAGCCTATAATAGTTTTCTCTAGTTTTATCTATGTTTTTTTCTTCTTCTTTTTTTTAATGTATAGTCTATTGGATGTGGAATATAGGTTTTAGGAGTTTATTAATCTAGAAATGAACATTACATCTACCTAGCAAAAGATACGAACTGACTATTGCAAGAGAAATTACAATGGCAAAATCGAACCAAAATATTCACGTACTATGTCAAATGAAAAACATGCACAAAAAAAATCAATATAAAAAGAACCATAATAATAAAAAAGATGGTAAAAACAAATATATTCTTGACTAATTAAAGAAACAAAAACTCATACCTTATGTGTTGGAAAAAGATACTACGCTCATAGGCTACAGACAAACAAACGTAACATAAAGAAATTAGAGTGTAAAAACACTTTCTAGGGATTCAATGAATGTTAATGGTATGTGCTACCCAAAACAAATCTCAAAAAAGTGCATTTCAAAATGTTACCAACATTACATTATTCTCTACAATAAACTTATTTTGTGTAAAGTTTGTTCTCCTGAATTGAATAATAATCATACACTCAGAGAAGTCAAAGCAAAACAAACAATATAACATTCGCAAAAGCATGTAAAAAACTTACTACTAAAACTTACTATGCAATACTTAATATAGTTTACTAACTAAACGAATATACTTCTAATATTGAAAATGTCATAGTCACTTGTGCAAAACATAAACAATCATAGACTAACAGTGTGAATATGTTTTTTCATCATACTAATGCACTTTTTTAAGAAATTGAAAGCAAAGAGGAAAAATAAATACAGTAAATAGGCTACTATTTTACTTGTTGGAACTAAGAAATGAACATATAACTAAATAAGAAAATAGCAAAATTAAAGGAAGTAGAAAAATAAGAAAGAATGGTATAAAAGGAGAAGCCAGTAACCAAGCTAATATGAAGGGGAAAAGCAAAAAAGAAGAAGCAGGGGCAAGAAGGAAGGAAGAAAGAGGGAAAAAAACAAAAAAAAAAGGAAGGGAGGCAAGTTACAAGAGGGAGGGAGGGATGCATGACAGAAGAAGAGGCAAAGAGACAAAATCAAAGAAAGTGAGTGACAAGATACAAGAGGATAGAAAGGCAAGTGAGAATGAGGGTTGAAGCAAGAAAAAAAGGTGAGGAAGAGAGATAAGAAAGAGGAGGAGGGAGAGAGACAAGAAAGTAATGGAGGGAGGGAAGCAAAGCACCACAATCCTTTCCAAAGATCAGCTTAACCAAAGTTACCACACCATGAGCTAAAAAATCATGTAAAATGTTCTTGCAAGTACAGATTGTTAGTAAACTTGTCCCATACTTTCAAGAATATGAAAAGATATAGAAATAAATAAAGAGAAACCAAGGAAAAACAGAAAACAAGGCTAGACAAGAAAGGCTCCAAACACCACACAAGATCAACAATAAAGCCAAGATCTATACAAAATGCTTTCGATTCTGGCATAAGGAAGACACTCGCTTGGGAAATGCATTGTGGCAATCTTCAGAGACATGAAGTGAACCTAAAAGAAGGTAAACCACAACAATTAACAAGTATAAGAAGGAACTTAACATAACCTAATCAAATCTAAACCAACCCAACCAAACCTGACTTTATTGCTTATATTCTCAGTGTAAGAATGACATTTGCTCATGAAATATGATGTAGGGATCTTTAATGATATGAAGATGATCTGAAATACCAAGGGGAACGACACATAACAAGCAAGAAAGGGATAAATAAGGGAGAGAGAGGAGTGTGAACAGGCCATAACAAACAACAACAATAATAATAATTACCCTCTTAAGTGGACCCAGAAACAAATGCCTCCATTTCTGGGCGTTCTCCTCGCTCTCGAAATTGTAAAACTGCGAGTCTGTACTTGTGGCAGGAAACATCTTATTTCCGTTCCTTTGCTTGCCTTCAGTCTATTTCAGAAGATCCAAAAACCTTGTATTGTTTAGAGCTCAACATGGTACGGGAACCAAGCCTTGTCCTCGGCCTCCACACTGAACCACTCTCCTCCCCAGTCACACACTCTCCCCGAGGACTCCTGTGCTCTCTCTCACCACCCAAGGCCTCGCTGGTCCTCGGTGCTCATTTCACATGTTTCTCGGGGCAAATGAGGAGAATTAGCCCGCTGAGGAATCGTGTGGACAGGTGATCCTCCTCGCAGGCTCGTGTTGCCAACTGCCACCACACACACACGCCAAAGGAAACAGCTCTTCTGGCCTTCCTATCACGCCTCTAGCCTCCCTTGAGCCACCTCCAGCCCAGTCACACACTTATCTCTCGAGGAAGGGCCTTCAACTCATCGCAAACGGGGGGATAATCACGACATTTTGCTGTTGAGAAGCAGGTCTATGACGTCACACAGCTCTATGGTTTGGCTCCAGAGAAAATCGAGGCTGAACTGCGATATCTCAGAAAACGAGGATGATTTTAGGGAAAACTATTGTATTTGAGAGCTGGTCCGGGCTGCCCTGCTTCTTGACTGTGTTTCGTTATCGTG
>NC_091581.1:2966483-2968983 GCF_042767895.1 Penaeus vannamei | reverse complement strand
CATCACGATGATGATGATGATGATAATAATAATAATGATAATAATGATAATAATAATAATAATAATAATGATAATGATAATAATGATGATAATAATGATAATATTAATAAACCTGCAAATCATTGAGGACCCGAGTAAACGTGGATTTTATTCGTTGTTTACATGCAACATCCGATCCAATGGTAGCTGCCAAGGTCCCTAAGAATATATATAATTCATTATCCCCAGATATTAGGTCAGACGAGCACTTGTTCAGGAGGAAAAGGACGATGATTTCATGTAATCTTTATTAAGTTCAGACTTTCATTCTCGCGATATTACTGTTGCTATATGCCGTGTACTTCATTCACTGTCATTGCTGATATGATGTACATTATTGTCTAATGTAAGCAATGTGATTATGAAATAGCCGTTATTTCATATGCTGTACTTCAATAATTCATTTTTTTTTATTGTGTTCCTATTGTGTAACTTTGAAAATCATTTTTGATGGTGCAGGCCACTGTACCCTGATGATGTATTTCAAGATATATCAATTTGTGATTTTTTCCCCAAAGGAAATCCTATATTAAGTAAACATCCTGTTTCACGGAAATAGACTTATAGTAATCATATATAACGATGGAAGCTCAAATGTATGCTTTACAATCACGCGTGACCATGCTAAATATCATGTTACATATAATGCACGAGTGTGACTGAAGAGGGAAACAGCAGGAGGAGGAAGATGAAAAAGAAATATTAAGAGGATGTAATGAAAGAAGGAACGAAGAGACGGGGAGAAAGGGGGAAAAAGGAGAAAGGAGCTCCGAACCAGTGTGCGGCGCCGGAAACGATGCCCATGGAAGGGCGACTCAAAGGGCCCGGGAGAATGGCTGACGGCAGATAGACTCCCCTGAGGTCACTGGCAAGGCTGTCCAGTATAGTGGTAATTAAAAAAAAAAAATTAATGCAACCTTGATTAGACGTCGGTGGCATCAGGGCATTCATAAAGTGATACACGATAATTTTTCATAACACTGATACTTTAAACAATCATTCATATCGGCATTTTTGTGATTTTACTAAATGCCGTGTTGATTAATATGACTATCATTATCACCAGGATTATCATTGAGCTTGTAATCGCAATATCATTATTGTGGATATGGTTATAATGATGATATTTCATGAATGAGAGTAACATAAATCATTTTGCTTCCGCACTGCCCCAGGCCTATTCCAACGCCCACGCGAGGGAGAGAAGCACCAGCGCCCTCAGAGGAGGGGCGCAGGTGGGCGCGATGAGCAATGCCAACGGCCAGGATGGAGGGGCGGCGGCGAGCGGAAAGAGCAAAGGGGCGATCCCTACTCGGAAAATATTTTCTCATGAGTAATGCTGAGACAAGACCGAGAACAACAAATATAATCTGCAAGAACTATCTCACCTTTGCTTACGATCAGCATTTATCTTCTCCAGAGTTCTGCGAATGGCTGAGACAGGCACATTCACGAGAATCACTGGACCACAGCAAGAGCATGGAATCGTTTTCTTGTACAGAGTGACAAGGTCCGGGTAGCAAACAATTCCAAACTACCTATGGAATTTTCCTTTCAGGGATTTCACCTGGTGAAAATTTCATAAAAGTTTTCATAAAAGGTAAATCTTCCTCAAAGCAGATACTCTCATGAGTTCTAGACAATAAGCCAGTAAAAAATGAACACCACAAGCATGCTCCGGGTTTAACTTCAGAAAAATATTGTCAGATTCATTTCTACACGTAGGAGCATACCTCTGTCCCTCCGAAAATCCAATGCAGAACAGGTGTAGCATAGGAGCAGTTTATCAGTGCAGCTGTACAGAAACACAAGAATCTGCTTTGCTTTACAACTCATCAGACTTTTTGTGTGATCGGTTGTAAAGCAGTAGTGAAGCATTCCATCCAGCCCAGTTAGTTCGACCACTGCAATGCCGCCAGCGAGTTCGGTTTCTTTCTTAGATCCTTTGCAATGACGGATAATATTATGGGTTTTGACTGCTCTTGGTTGTACAGGATGCTCACCAAGTAAATCACATCATGGCGTCGGGGCAGATCGAGTCAAATCAAAATTAAGTTTTACGACATGAATCTGGAGAGCATGCTCCAATTGTCTTAAATACCGGCACCTGACTGCGATTAGGCCGTTACTGTCCAAACCATTTTATGCTAATGATGCCCAGTTATGGTTAAATAAATCATACGGAAATATAACAATTCCATACTTATATTTTGTTGGTTGTGGAGCTATTCTAAAGGTCGTATCTACAAACTTCAATTAACTTGCCAATCTTCTGGATGAAGATGAAGAGTTTCGCAGCTGCAGTACAAGTCCTTCATCAACCTTGCTTAGGTTACGAATTACGCAGAAAGCGAAATATAACGAAGAAGAGGCAAAAGTCGGAACAAGGTGGAGAGGGAAGAAGGCGAACCAGCGAAAGAGCGAATTAGAGAAGGTTGACCAGTAAAAGAAGGCCGTTAAC
>NC_091581.1:2943983-2948983 GCF_042767895.1 Penaeus vannamei | reverse complement strand
GGAATGTATTTCATCTTTATACATATCTACTTTGATGGATAGTATATATATATATATTTTAGTAATAAATTTATTTAATTTCTGTAGTGAAAACTATTGGTACTAGCATTATTAACATTGATGAAGTTCTTGATAATTTTTTCAGTCTTGGAGTAAAATTTGTTATTGATATTTGCATCAAGAATGTTTCATTTATATTGTCTTGTACTTCTTATATGTAAGTTTCAGGGATACAAGTGTTCTGTAGTTTATATATTTTTTAGCATTGATCTGTTATAAGGATATTACTAAACATGAATTACTGTATGTGTAACTTTTCAAAAATTGACAACAGTAGGTACCACAGTGAATGAAATATGATTTTTAAAAAATCTTAGTTTTCTTATATATATTAGGAGCCTTGTCTTGTACTGTTATCATAGATTATAAAACTTGTATTTTACAACAGATTCATTATATACTTCTCTATGAACAATAAGATATGTTTTGTATTTTGTGGTAGAAAAGATTTTTTTGTTTTTAATAAAGATGGAGAAACTTTGAAATCACTTTTAATATTTTAAAATCAAAGAGCAAAATCTCCTTTCTTGTGTAAAGATTCAGTGAAAAAAGAATCACCATAACTTTAATGAAAAGTCAAAGCCTCACAGTCCTAATTGAAATCCTTAACATTCCTTCAATGTGTAGGAGAAGGTTTGGGGTGTAGCTTATAAGATCAGCGAAGAAAAGCAGGAGGAAGTGATGGCCCATCTCGACCACAGGGAAAAGGATGGATATCAGCGCACGCCTGTCACCTTCTTCCCCCAGGAGGCTGCGTTGAAACCCTGGGAACTTATCATCTATTTAGGTATTTTCCCCCTTTAAGTCTAAACCATTTGTTTCCTAAATATTTCCTGCAAGAATTTTTAGATGTAATAGAAAGAGGCCCGATTGAAGCTGTGTGAACTTATGGTATATACTTACTTATTTATTCTTAAATTCTGGAACTTTTAAATTTTTAGCTATCTCTTTTAAGAAATTTACATGTAATATGATTCTTAGCGTTTAGACTATGACATTTATTGCTAATGATAATTAAGGTTTGAAAAAAGTTAGTGACTGAATTTTGTCACATGAAGTTAATGCCAAAAATCCAATTTAAAAAGATTATCAAATTGCAAGAGTGATGATAGTAAGATATTTCAAGATATTACCCATGGTGTGGTCACCAAATTTTCAATTGCATCAAGATTAAAAGAAATGTATATTCAATACAGTAGCAATATAGGAAGTGAGGCATAATTTTCTGATGTATTACAAAATGTTCTTTTGTTACATGTTAAGATTAAGTGCATTTGTGTTTAGGCATAAGGAAGAAAATTTTAAAGATGGATATGAGTAATTTAAATTTCAATACCATTTTCTTTTCAGGTTCAGAAACAAACCCCTTTTATACAGGGCCAGCAAAAGAAGATGAAATTGCCCAGATTATAGCATCAGCTGCAGGGCCAAGTGGTTCAAATAAGGAGTATCTTTTCCAGTTAGCGCAGACTATGAGGTCACTGAACATAAATGACAATCACTTATATAGCATAGAAAATAAAGTGAAAAGTATCATAGAAAATATCAATCAAAAGACTTAAGGTAGTAGAATATGAAGCATTTTACTTAGTAGAAAGATTGTAAAGTACGACAAAGGATTGGATGCTTTTCTGGAATTGCGAGTTCTGTAACATCTTTATAGCTAATTTTCTTTATAGAGAAATCATTAGATTTTATGAAACAAGGTGGAGAAAAGAAATGCAGTTTACCTTCTTTATTTAATTTTGTTTAACCCACTAATGCCGGTATATTTTAAAGCCAAAAATAGTAGTTTCTGGGTGGCTACAAAATTGGCGCACTGGGCTGGCCTGGAATCTGCCTGCGCGCTGGCCATGGCCCGCAACGTATTTGGAGCGCAAACTCCAATCCATCGTCACACTGGCAGGACACACGGCAATGTTTATTTTTCCAGGTGTCTCGTAATATTCACCATGAATTTTTTTTTTACCATCTTTGTTAAAAAAACCATTGGATCTTGGTGATATGTCTGTCATGTCAATAGAAAATTTGCCTGAAGGTCAGATGACAGCAATCCATCGTCACACTGGCAGGACACACGGCAATGTTTATTTTTCCAGGTGTCTCGTATATGGGACACCCGTTGTAAATAGGTTAAATGAGTTAGACAGTTGAGGATAAGGAGATATAATCTGAAGTGTTTATATTCAGTAAATGCAAATGAATAAGACCTCATTGTGCCTTGCTGAGTTTATTTATTGTTCTTAATCTACCATGTTTTATATTTTAAGTTTTGATAATAGAAAAAACAAACAAAGAAAAATGTATAATATATATTAAGACATTAAAATCAGTTCCAAATATTTAATTTCTTGCTCAAAACTGTGATATATCACATTGAGATTAAATTGTGAATATGAGTGTAAAATATTATTATTATTCATTACAGTTATTCTCATTAACTTTGTGATCATCAGTTGAGACATAAAGCAAATAGTTTCTCTCTTTAAGGTTTCATAAATGATGCTGACTAATAATTTATCCTTTTACCAAGGATGAGAGATTATTATATAAGATATTGTAAGAAATGTGAGTTTGAAGGTCATAGCTAGAGGCAAGGACAAGAAGAGCCAGTTTCCTGAGAGTCAATATTGAGAAAAAGGCATTTGAAAGTTTGCTCCATTAATTGAAATTCAGCGAATAATGATCCATGAAATATAGTTTTTTCTGTGACCAATTAAACTGTGTTGTGATAATCAAATCCTTTTTCAGGCTTTTTGGACATAGTGAAAATAAATATTTTTGACAATAAAAAACACATATGATACATTTTTTTACTGTAATTCTTTCAAAGCAAACATTAAAAAATAATCTTTTGCTGATTAATTGAGAAATTATAAGACATTGCTACTGATGTTAAAACAATTCCTCCTAATTCTACCATTTAAGGTTTAGAAATATAAATAAAGTTCCTTTGACAATAATTTTTTAATACTTTCATATCATTTTTTCTTTTTTCCTTTTGTAACTGTAAAATCTGTTAACTGTGTACTGAAGATGGTATAATACTACAGGAAAAGGCAAAATGATAAAAGCAGTAAACCGTTTCTGTTGCTATGTATTTAAAAAGCAGCTGTTTGTGGCAATCAGTCACTCGATGAAATGTACAATTTTCAGTGAATTAAAATTCAAAGCAGTGCTTGTGTGGCATCTCAAATGCAATGATTTTGCCTTTATAACACATTAATTTTCAGTTTGGGGGAAGGCTTATCTCAAAATTGCCATTTTTGGATACTGACCCTTTTAGCACTCGGTGCTAAATGTATACTCGAATAGATTTAGTCAATGAAGATAAAATTTCTAGAAGGCATTATGAACTTGACTTTTATGAATATTTATTTTCAGGCTAGAAGTGACAATTTTTGTGATCTTTTAAAAACCAGTTGAGGGCACTTCAAATATCTAGTTCTGCAGGTATCAATGCACACCAAATACTGTTTGAATAGTACAGTACCTCTTGATGAGATCTGATGAACTTTGCCTTAGCAAGTGCTGGTGCTAAAATCTCTCTTTGGTGCAATTTTTGGTTTATCTGTGCAAGTGCACTAGTATTAGGAGGATGATAACATTATGTGCACACTATTAAATGACTTTCCAGATTGGAACAAATAAAGAAGTAATATTCACCATGTTTTTTTTTTTACCATCTTTGTTAAAAAAAACGTTGGATCTTGGTGATGTGTCTGTCATGTCAATAGAAAATTTGCCTGAAGGTCTGATGACAGGAATATGAAAAAATTTGGTTGAGAGCTGGGGCGAGGAAGATATATACTCAGTGGCCATTTAGGAAAGGCTTTTACATTGTTTCCACCAATAAATTAGGGCAAAGTCATGGTTGGAAATAGTGCTGGTCCCTGGAAGGACCTTATTTCCATGCTTAGGATCCTGTTCCTGCCTGCTGTGAATGGTGGAGCAGGGTTTGTTTCATCAAATACAGAAAAATAAATGATATGGTCATTTTAAAAATTGCAAAAATAATACAATGTTACTTATTGCTATTGCACAATAGTAGGGAGATAATATGGAATCTGCTCATCGAAAACAGACTATTATCATCTTGAAAAAGCACAATTATTAATGGTTAAAAAGCAAATAAAATTGATAGATATCAAAGGAAGATATAGTAGTAAAAAAGGGTAAAGAGGAGAGGGGGGGATGATAAATAAATGCTGCACATCAAAATTCACACACTTTAGGATGATATGGAACTGAAAAGGGGTAAAGAGAGTGAGTAAATGGGGCAAGGTAGGGATTAGCAAAAAGGGGACAATGGGTTGAAGGGCAATTACATCAAATGGAGGATTTGTATGTTTTTAAGGAATGAAAACAAGTTTTGAAAGAAAATATGTATTATAGGAAGAATGGATGTGACAAAGATCAAGTCTGAGAATGGATACTGTGAATATTCCAGTGTAGAAGAGCTTTGATGATGGATGTGTGATAAGGATAAAAATGGGTGTTAGAGAGGTAGGAGGGGAAGACCCTGGGGAATGAAACAAGGGATCAAGGTGAGGAGTATGGCAAGGGCATTGTTGTGACAAAAGGGAGTTGGGTCATAAAAATGTTTTTAATGTCCTAAAGATTTTCTGTAAGGGAGTAGGGAGATGGGAGATGAGGGGTGAAAAGGAGACGTGTTTGAGAGGTAGGGGAAGAAGTAGGTGTAGGAAAGGGTGTGGTAGGATAAGGGGTGGAATGTTTAGATTGTGTTGTGACATGTAGAGCACGAAGGAGGGGTCGGCACTGGTGAAGTGGTAGAAATTTGAGGTTATAGATTATAGAATGACAAAAGAATTTGACTGGTAGAGGGACGGGCTGTGGAGAGGGCAGGTGTTTCCTCCAGTATAAATATCATGGAAAAGGCCTTGTTCACATTAATCTTATTAATACTGGTGGACTTATGT
>NC_091581.1:2931483-2938983 GCF_042767895.1 Penaeus vannamei | reverse complement strand
ATTGATTTGTTACCCTTCAGGAAATCCTTTTATAATCAAGATAAACAAACATCAGCAACATATATAATACATTGCTTTAATTTGTCTTTAACTTCAAAACTAGACACACACAAATACACAACCATCTAATCTATCAGACTCAAAAGATCGGACAGACTATCCTGAAAGTTGTCTTGGACAAACCACATATTAATCCAATCTCTATCGGGCAAGTCACTCAATTTCTTACAATATATTCTTGATTCACACAGTTTACTTACTCAGAGCACCTTCAACTGCATCAAACTCATAAACTTCTACAGCACTCAAAATCATTCAAGATACACAAGATGTTTATATGGTCTTCTTTTTTTTTTTTGCTGCAGATCCACTATATTTAAAAATAAATATGAGCAACAACTCCTCACTATTTGTCCACCATAATGGTAACATGCATCACAGTCACTTTACCCATTCCTACAAATACCAAGACCATTGTCATCAACAATGCACACATTTCAAACAAGTCATGTTGACAAATACATTGACATTCTTATCTGACTACATTTGAATTGTCTGCATTCTGAGCCCTCTCATTTACACAATATGTTAAAGCAACTTTGGTGGGTTTACTAAATTATAATCTCATACATATTTGAATCCCACATTCTTAATATTTCCATGCATCTTTTATTTTTACAGACAAAAGCACTTCTTTTGTTTGTTATGGCAAGCTAAAATTATTCAAATTGAGCAAAGTGTCATGGTCTGTTACAAGTCC
The DNA here is from genome assembly GCF_042767895.1 of Penaeus vannamei. Lineage (NCBI taxonomy): Eukaryota > Metazoa > Arthropoda > Malacostraca > Decapoda > Penaeidae > Penaeus > Penaeus vannamei. The sequence goes on along the minus strand of NC_091581.1, from coordinate 2,938,223 downwards.
TTTTTGCAAAATTACCATAACAGGAATATTGGCATATCATCAACAGAAAAAGACCTTTTTTTCCCTTCTTTTAAATTTTCAAATTTCATCATCAAGACACTTCTAAAATTCCCAGCATTTTCTTACTAATATATAAATTTTTGGTTCTATGCCCCAGCAACACCACTTTGTTCACTCCAACATCCCAAACCTACCCCCATTTTATCCTCCGATAATCTAAAATCTAACCAAAAAGGAAGAGGGGAAAGATTTTTCTCTTTTTAAACTAAAGCAAGTCTCTAGTATGCCTAGATCACTTTACAGAGGTATTGTTATGAGGCTTAGTTACGGTAGCTGTTATATGGCACATTCTCTACATAAAATAAGATCCTGCAGTTACTGTTTTCCCAGTCCAATGCAATGTATATTAGGTATCATTTGCACTGAGTAATATCTACTGAACCTAAGTCCAAGACCTCTCAATTTTATGACTTCTTCCATTGCCAAGGTTATCTAAATAATAACCAAATGCACAAACATAACCATTGTTTTTATAAACCCCTATCTCCCTAACCCAATACACTGCAGGTATCTAACAGGAAAAATGGAAAAAAAAAAAGTGGAAAAAAGTCCTTACTAAATAATTAAACAAATTTGCTAAGGAGTCATCAGCAGGATTTGGGGTATCTGTTAACTATATTACACAACCATTATTTTGTTTTTGGTTCATTCTTCTATCATATCTAAGTGTAAAAGATGATTTCTGGGATCTGTCCATCTTCGACGGATGTACCATTATTATTGCCGGCTGCATATGTGAACTGGAAGGTTGCTCTGTCACCTGATGGACATTCCACCGCCACCTTGCGCATTCCTTTGGTTCCATAGTGAGAATCTGGACCCTGAGTACACCAAAAATGTATAAGCAACAAATATATAACATGACAGAAATAAAACTAGCTATCTACTACATGATAGATTTTAATTATGTCATGATTTTTTCCTTACCTGTATTTTACCCCATCTACTAAATCTACATGTCACCTACTATAACTGCCTTATTTGCATGCAACAGTGTCTGTCTAGATATTCTGAAGAATTGATATATACACTGAGGAAATATTAATCAACCTCAAGATGGGATTTCCCCAAGCCATACTAAGGCACATGCTGGGCTTTGTGCAGTCTGCCATTTATATGAAAATCCAGAATTGTGGGGAATAAACATTTATCCTACTCTCTACTTTTGGCTGCAGTATACACAAATTTTTGGTAAGTGTGGCTAAAAAGAAATTTTGGGGCTACATTTGAGAGGCTGCATCTTCTCAGTGACTGCAGTTGGAGGCAAACAAGTGAACAACTACGAGTAGGCTTGACTGTGCACGGTATGGGTGCTGTTACCTGGCATTTGGCTCAGTTTACCGTGACATGATAAGAATTTATTCGGCCAGAGTGGGTTAAATAAGTTGCCTACATTCTTCTGAAATATGCTATCCAATAGGAAGTGGTGTATGCTGCATTTTTCATTCAATCAAGTTTCATCTTTCAAAGCATACAAATAGGCAAGGTATAAAATACAGAAATGTAGTCAATTAATACATTTGCAAAGATAGGAAAAGTCAATTAGTAATGGTTAAAACATCAATCAAAATAATGAATCTTGGTGCAAGTGTATTTTGATACCAGACTCACCTTCAGTGTAGCATAAGCAGTGTAGTTAGTGTTGGGCAGCACCTCAACAGGCTCCTTAAACATGACACGAAATGTATTCACAGAACCATCAGATGTAAAGTTTGTGTCGTTGCTTGCACACACCTAAAAATCAACACAAAGTATAAGCCATGCACATTACTGAAGATTCTTTCTCAGGATATATGTATAAGATCCCAACAAGTGTGCTGAAATTATCAACATCAGTGTTTAGTATGTACCCAACATTTTTATTTAGTAATTTCTCACCTTAAATCAGCTGAAATGAGAAAAAAGAAAGAGGGAAAAAGACTCAAAGAACATTTGCCCTCTTTTCATGTATTTTTGTTGTTTAAAGGAAGGACTGTTTGTTTGTGTGAAGATGCTGTTGTGTCCATACCTATTTTGTGTTTGCTCCATAACAATTATAACACTAACCATGGCTACCCGTGGGCCTGCAAGGATAGAGCAGAATCTGATTGCCTCCCCTCGGTAGCAAAAGGTCAGCCGAGGGGGTACCCTGGCACTCTCTCGGGATTCTTTCCCTGAACACGATAGTAAAGGTTCCCTCCCTCTAAATCCATAAAAATGGACAATATTGGACAGTCTTTTTCTAGTATACCAGATATAATATGATGTGAGGATCTTAGTCCTCAGTACGAAAGTAATGTAAACAGAAACATTTTCTGTACAAAGAAAGAAAAATTAAAAAAATAAAGATAATACAAAATGAGAATAATCAAATATAAAAATATCCAATTCTATTGCTCTTTTCCCCCTCAGTCTACACACAAGTTTGGCCCTATGAAGATAGGTGATTCCATATTTCTGGAAATATGGAATTAAGAAAGCGAAATGGACAAACACTAAATAATGTCTTTCTGAGTAAAATGATACTAGTCCTCTCTTCAAAATTGACCTAGGTCAGTTAATTGAATCCTACATTTCACCTATTTCTCTCTTCTTCTGATCCTATTTTCTTTTTTCTTTTTTTTGACTGTAGAAGATAACCAAATCTTTGAATATATATAAAAAAAAAAGGAGAAAAAAAGAAAAGAGAGAAAAAAAAGCTCCATCATATACAAATATAAGCCAAAACTGATAATGAAGTAGAAAATGAAAAGGAAGACACAAACAGAAAAAAAAGTGATGACCCCATAAGCATGACCTTATCCTAAATCATTTGTTATAAACTTAGAAGTACATGCGCCTGATTTAATCTTTATGTACCTTGCAAACATTCAAATAGTTTTTATGTAAGTGATTTCATACGAAAACATTAACATGTTGGCATCATGGGTAAATGTACACATACGCCGTCCACTGTGATTTTACTCTATCAATTTTGCTTACAAAAACATGGCTCTATAAGTGCTATGCCACAAGGGAGTCAATTACTGATATTGCCTGTTTACTTCAATCCTTGAATTTTAAAAAGTGAAGTTTTTATTTTCATTATATAACACTGTCAATGAGAATAGAAATGAATAACAATAGCACAAGAAATGAATTTTTCCTCCCCTTAACATTCAACGAACAAGTTTAATAGGCAAGGTTGGATAGATTGCTTAACCCTCTGTGCCAGGATGACATGAAATATGAGCCATAATCCCATGATATTAGTTTATGATTTTGTTTACACATAGATGGCTTAGTACTTAGTCACCAAGGAGCCAAATACTATTTTAACTTATTCACCTATTTACCTTCAACATTATAATCATAATGTCAATAATAATAACAGAATTGATTTTTACAGCATACAAGAAACAAACTTTTTCCTGAAAATTCAAAAAATAAAGAAATTAGGTGAAGGTATGTTAGGCTACTAATTGACTTCTTGGTGGCTGAGCACTCGTGGAGCTACTGTGTGTGACAAAGTTCATAATGGACAATACATATAACTGCACACAAAGGGTCATAGATTAAGCACTTGTGAACCCGTGTTAGAAAAATGAATTAAACAAAACCACAGCAGAGAGCAAGTATCTGGTACCAACAGGTTATACCAAAGCCTAATAACTAATGAAGAAAGTTAGTGTCAAGCTTCAGAAAGTCTCATATTAATTGCAATTCCCATTATCATAAAAAGAAAGAGAAAAAAACAAAGAGGGGGGGAGGGAGATAGGAAAGAAAAGAAAAGAAAAGAAAAGAAAAGAAAAGAAAAGAAAAGATTAACCATCCAATAAAACTAATATTCCTTTATGCATGTAACTAGATGTTGTTTCTTACCTTTCCTGTTGCTGTATGGATGATCTGGATGGTCACTTCATACTCTGATGGCCCATGGATGGACCCATACATTCCAAAACCCACGACAAATATACGACGGTCAACTATGAATCTGTAAAATCATATCTGAAGTTAGATCTGGCACTATTTCAGCAAAAAAATTATAATACAATTAACAACATATATAATCTACTTCTATCTGAATATGTACATGTAGTGAGACTAACATAAATAAATTTCTTAAGATATCAAATTACAGAACGTTATATTCCATTTTGTACAACTATCTTTCTGATTACTCAGATAACATAAGAACTAAATAAACCTAAATTTACCCTGACATAAATCATATGGAATCAAAAGAAATGAGAGAATGCTGACCTTCCTTTTAATTTTACCAACAATCGACCACAACCTACCTAATTCTATCACTTGTTCCAGAATACCCCCATCTGGACTCAATCTGCTGGAAACGACACACCGTCTGCTCCTTGCCAGTCATGCAGCATCTCGGAACATCTAGGAAGTTGACCGGGGGTTTGGGGTTGACCTATGATGAGAGAAGGTTTGCCACATAGCGTAAATTTTCACTTAATGATGCCTTGAGGTAGGCTTGATTGATTTGGTGAAAATATGATACATTGAGTAACAATTTTTAACTAATGAATGTTTTGTATGAGCTTTTAAAATCATTTTATTTTAGCACAATGACAATTTTGTTTGGCAATAATATGTACTATATTGAAGGCCTGTCCTTGTGGAAACAAAAAATATACCTTATGTAAGTATAAATGGTTACAGGAAAGACTTAAGAGGATAATGAATCTCAAAACCCTTTTCAGGAAGTAATATGGAATATATATGTCAAGTATTTAATGCTGTAGCCTTTCTTGGCTTTAATTAATCTGAAGTAATATTCAAAAGTGAATTAGTATTAAAGGGTAATAGTAACAGGGATAAGGTGCTGGAAAAAGAAAATGTAAGATATCTTATACTTACTGTGAAGTGGAGAAAGAGCTGGACAACCTCGCGGTCTGTAAGAATGCCTGACTGTGCTGGTCCCTGAGCAAACTCTTCCACAGTCATGAGGGGAAAACGAATAAGGGACAGAGCTCTGCCTAACTCTTGTCTCTGATTAGCACTAGTTACAGGTAAGCCCTCGCGCTCACACTCTGCCTCTGACCACCTATTAGGAGCAATTATTACTTTAGTTATCTAGCTTCAGTTTTTCTAATCACATAAAAAATAATTCATAAAATTAGTTTAATAGCATGAAAATACAATATCTATAACAAAAGCAAATCACAAATTTCAACACAAAGTACCTTACCTGACTGTTGCTTGAAATAGTTTGGCCTCTCGAATCCTCAAGGTGTCTCTTTCTAGCACCAGACACAGGGTATTATGGTCAATGTCTGTGAAGCCTTCAGCTGCTAGTGAATCTTCAGTGTTTTTGTCAATTGTCTCCAAGCACAGGGCTGCTAGTTGTGGCTCATCAAAGAGTCGAGCCTGCAAGATTTTGTCCAGTTCTAGATATCAATTCATTATATGCCTATTCTAAAATATTTTTATTCAGTTATATTCTGAAGCAGCTCGTTATACCTTCCATTTTTCAAATATACAAAGAATAATACAAAACAAATGGAACCTTTAATCAAACACAAATGTATACGAGTATATAATTTAGTCCTTGAACTACTATACCTGGGTAAGAAGCATGAATGCATTATCTGAGGAGAGGTTACGCTTGAGAAAATCTACACAGGCTTGTTCTAGAGCTGGAACTGCGTACTTCTTTGCCGTGTACAATACAGTCATCACTGTCTCGGGCCCAATCTGCACCTCATCACTAGATGGAGTGGGAAGTAACTTTTTTCAGATCTAATGACTCGAGATGTCTTCAGAAGGGTATGAACAACTCAAGTATCTTTAATGAATGCTTAAAGAAAGACTTGGTTTACACCATACAATAAAATTAACACACCACAACAAAACGCATAAATCTAAGAGATGAAAATTATACGGCACACACACTCTGTATCATATATACACGTCCACACAAATATTTGACTCACTTTTTCACACCTATCTTCTTCAAACAACCATTAACCCGATAACTGCAACACACACTATTTGCTGTAGTTTGAGGCGACAGCGACATACAGCATTTGCTGTAGGGGTTTCAGATCCATATATCAAATTTCCCATGCATGCAGATCTTATCTAAAATAGCACAAAAATCTTTTTTCTTGAACTTATCATTACTTTTTCTTGTCACTATCTTGCACACCAGATTTTGGCCAGATCTCTTGAGTGTGCAGTTCTCGGGTTAATATTGAATGTGAAATGAAACTCTAAATATATATCTTCATTTTCCATCACTCTACCCCTCTCTCTGCTCACCTGTACAAGAATCTCAAGAGCGCCAAGAAGGCCTGAGGCTCTACGTCCGGCAGTTCAATCTCATCCTGATGGGTACTTAGCTGCCCGTTGAACATGGCATCGAAAACGGCACTGCCCACTGCCAGCACAAATTTATGGGCCGGAATGCGTTGCCTTGAGTCTCCCTTGCCGACCAGGAAATGAACATCGCTCAATATTTCATTGTTGAACAGAAATGCAAATCTGAAACCATTCAATTAAACTGTATAGAGTACAAGTCAGCATTATATCTTGGGGCTAAAATAAGACACAAATACACTTTTCCTGTCTTGGGAATTCATAAAAACTACACTACTTACCCATCACTCTACAGTACACTGGGTCAGACGAAAGAAAAGAAGAAAAGAAAAGAAAAGAAAAAAACAAGAGAACAAGAAATTTGAACAAAACGTAACTTC
>NC_091581.1:2906483-2908983 GCF_042767895.1 Penaeus vannamei | reverse complement strand
GCGGGACCGTCGCGTACCTGTAGCTCGGGCGCAGGCGGACGCAGCACATGAGCCTCGTGATGACGTCGTCGTAGGGCTGCAGCGAGCGCAGGGGCAGAGGCAGCCACGACCAGGTGCGCAGCCGCGTGGGCAGGACCTTCGGGAAATGGTTTTGAGCCACGTTGATGAAGACGATGATGAGCACTACAATACCTAAAGGAACAAACACGCTGTACATGGCGACGGGTCCTCCGAGGGACACCAAGAAGACGAAGAGGGGAAGGATGCCGAAGGTCAGAGCCATGTAGACGATGGCGAACCAGCGGTACTTGGCCGTGACGGCGCCCAGGGACTTGGCCATGGGCACGGGGAACCTGAGGAAGGGGATCGGGTACCACAGCAGGAGCCCCGACACGTTGAAGAAGAGGTGCACGAGCGCGATCTGGATGGCCGCCCGGAGCGAGGACGAGTCCGAGGCCAGGGCGGCCAGCAGCGCCGTGGTGGTGGTGCCCAGGTTCGAGCCCAGGGTGAGCGGGTACACGCGCTCCACCGTGATGACGCCCAGGCCTACCAGGGGCGTGAGGGTGGAGGTGAAGATGGACGAGGACTGGAGGATGAAGGTCATCACGGCGCCGGCGAGGATGGCCAGGTAGCCCGTGAGCCAGGGCACGCGGGGGATGTCGGCGTTGATGACGTGCTTCACCGCCACGGCCACTTTGCCTGCGGGAGGAAGGGCCTGTGTGAGTGCCTGTGATGTCATTCATTCGGCGAATGAGTGCCATTAAGCATAGCCATCGGATTCTCATCTGCGATATACATGTAGATGTATCATCTTATACACACGCAAACACAAACAAACACGGGCACACACACATACACACACACACACACATCCACACACAAACAAACATACATAAAGATACGCATAAATATATACACGCACATATACCCCCCTCCCACACACACATACACACAAACACAAAGATACACATAAACATACACACGCACATATACACACCCCTCCCATACAAACATTCAAACAAACAAGCACACACACTCACACACCCACAACCCCTCCCCTCCCCCACACACCCACACAACCCCTCCCCTCCCTCGCAACCTGACTCACACTCACACTCGCACACTCCTACATTCCTCACTCCTCACTCATCCGCGGACCGACCTTTCAGCAGCGAGCCGAGAATCTTCACGATGAGGATGAGGCAGACGCACAGCATGAGGAGGGAGGCAATGAGGAGGAAGACGCCCACGCCGTTGTCAGGGAAGGGAAGGTGAGCTGCCAGGTTGCTGCCTGTTGGGGAATATGAGGCGGGTGAGATAGACATGAGGATTTTGTGTATGATGCGCGGTTCGTGTATGGGAACTTTGTGTCATGATTCGCGGTTCACGGATAAGGAACTCTGTGCGTGATTAGATCATACAACTTAGATATGATTCATGACTAATGACTCATGACTCATGAATCAAGTTAATATTAAATTAATGCTTCTTAATGCTTATTCTGATGGATGGAGGAAGAGGAAAAAAGGAAAACAGATTTCTCCACGCAATTCTCATTGAGATAAGGGACATATTCGTGAAATCGCCAAAATATTAAACCTTTTTAGAAACGACAGATAAGGCGAATATATAGAAGATAAAAGGAAACAGAAATACGATAACACCAGTGATAATTATTGTTCTCTCTTTTCTGTTCCATTTACTATTGTGCTCATTGCAATTTCATCTTTATATGTATGGTAAAAGGAGAGATGAGAAATTCAGAGATAGATAGATAGACAGAGAGATGGAGAGGCAGACAAAGAGACAGCCTGAGAAATATGGACAGACAGACAGGCAAAGAAACAGAGAGATAGACAGATAGAAAGACAGGGGCAGGCAGAGAAACATATAGACAGACATACATAGTGAGGGAGGGAGAGAGAGAGAGAGAGAGAGAGAGAGAGAGAGAGAGAGAGAGAGAGAGAGAGAGAGAGAGAGAGAGAGAGATAGAGAGAGAGAGAGAGAGAGAGAGAGAGAGAGAAAGAGAGAAAGAGAGAGAAAGAGAAAGAGAAGAGAAAAGAAAAGAAAAGAGAGAACCAAGAAACAGAGTTCTAGAGAGCGAGGAACCGAGACAGAGAGGTGGACGATACCCCTCCTATGTCCGTATTTCCACCGAAAGCACTTAAAACAGCGATGGACTTACACGTGACAAGCTCTGAGGTATTTCCAGACGACGTTTGGGTGCAGACACGACGGAGAAGTGTGGCATTTTCGTAGGCAGGGTCATTCATGGTCCAGCCAGTCAGGACCTTCTTGTCCAGCTAAAGAGAGGAACACTGTAGGTCAGTTTGTGTCGAATGTCCAAAAATTGCATTTCAGTTTACATATGATGCCTAAGACTATATTAATTTATCTCTAAATCCAAACACTATATCAGTTTGTGTCTATATTCAGCGTCTGTATTACAGTCTGTATCTGAATTCAAAGGCTATAGCAATTTGTGTCTATGTCCAAAAAA
>NC_091581.1:2898375-2900983 GCF_042767895.1 Penaeus vannamei | reverse complement strand
CAACAATTCCTGCTCCTCCTTCAGCGGCTTCTCGTCCTGCACTGCAACAAGCCTGCCAGCCGAGTACTATGAGGCTCAGACGTATCATCATCACTGATGGGTTGGGTTGGGTTAGGTTAGGTTAGGTTAGGTTAGGTTGGGTTGGGTTAGGTTAGGTTAGGTTAGGTTAGGTTGGGTTGGGTTAGGTTGGGTTGGGTTGGGTTGGGTTGGGTTAGGTTGGGTTGGGTTGGGTTGGGTTGGGTTGGGTTGGGTTGGGTTGGGTTGGGTTGGGTTGGGTTGGGTTGGGTTGGGTTGGGTTGGGTTGGGTTGGGTTAGGTTAGGTTAGGTTAGGTTAGGTTAGGTTAAGTTAGGATAGGATAGGGTAGGGTAGGATAGATTAGGTTAGGTTAGGGTAGGTTTGGTTAGGGAAGGTTAGGTTAGGATTGGGTAGGTTAGGTTAGGTTAGGTTAGGTTAGGTGAGGATTGGGTAGGATAGGTTAGGTTAGGTTAGGTTAGGTTAGGTTAGGTTAGGTTAGTTTAGGTTAGGTTAGGTTAGGTTAGGTTAGGTTAGGTTAGGTTAGGTTAGGTTAGGGTAGGGTAGGTTTGGTTAGGGAAGGTTAGGTTAGGATTGGGTAGGTTAGGTTAGGTTAGGTTTGGGTACGTTAGGTTAGGTTAGGTTAGGTTAGGTTAGGATTGGGTAGGTTAGGTTAGGTTAGGTTAGGTTAGGTTGGTTGGTTGGTTAGGTTAGTCTAGATAGGTTAGGTTAGGTTAGAATAGGATAGGATAGGAAAGGTTAGGTTAGATAGGTTAGGTTAGGTTAGTTTAGATAGCTTAGGTAATGTTAGGATAGGTTAGGTTAGGTTACGTTAGGTTAGGTTAGGTTAGGTTAGGTTAGGTTAGGTTAGGTTAGGTTAGGTTAGGTTAGGTTAGGTTAGGTTACGTTACGTGAGGATTGGGTAGGTTAGCTTAGGTTAGGTTAGGTTAGGTTAGGTTAGGTTAGGTTAGGTTAGGTTAGATTAGGTTAGGTTAGGTTAGGTTAGGTTAGGTTAGGTTAGGGTAGGGTAGGTTTGGTTAGGGAAGGTTAGGTTAGGATTGGGTAGGTTAGGTTAGGTTAGGTTAGGTTTGGGTACGTTAGGTTAGGTTAGGTTAGGTTAGGTTAGGTTAGGATTGGGTAGGTTAGGTTAGGTTAGGTTAGGTTAGATTGGTTGGTTGGTTAGGTTAGTCTAGATAGGTTAGGTTAGGTTAGAATAGGATAGGATAGGAAAGGTTAGGTTAGATAGGTTAGGTTAGGTTAGTTTAGATAGGTTAGGTAATGCTAGGATAGGTTAGGTTAGGTTAGGTTAGGTTAGGTTAGGTTAGGTTAGGTTAGGTTAGGTTAGGTTAGGTTAGGTTAGGTTAGGTTAGGTTAGGTTAGTTTAGATAGGTTAGGTAATGTTAGGATAGGATAGGTTAGGTTAGGTTAGGTTAGGTTAGGTTAGGTTAGTTTAGATAGGTTAGGTAATGTTAGGATAGGATAGGAAAGGTTAGGTTAGGGTAGGTACACATCTTTTCAAATATCGATATATTGATTAGCTGTTTTGGCAAGCGATTCCTGTAATAAACGAAGGACATTTTAGTTACATATTAGATTAAGTAAAATGTTCAGTGCTGTTTCATTATGAACCTTGCAAAAATCTATCAATATGGAATGCCATCTTTTGAGCAATGATCTTGTAAGCTATTTGTCTTACAGTTCGGAGAAAAGTTCTGCTGGTAACATTCCACAGAAAATAAAATATATCGTAACATATTGCCCATCATATATAATTTTGATGAACCCTTCAAGCCCTCAGAACATCTTGGGACACCAACTAGTAATTAAAAATGTATCTTTAAATACCAGGCTATAAAACAGTCCATAAATCTGAAGCTGATACGCAGATTGTGTTGATCTTGTGAAAAATGAAGATGTAAAAACATATTTAAAGCGCTTTCACACTTGACTTGCAACTGGCGTGGTGTGTTCATTTTAATACATGAAGAATACATGTTTGTATCTAGGCTTTACGACATTGCATATATACACAAGCTGAGTTCATATTGACTAATTTGGCAAATCTATCTCTCTATCTGTATGTATGTATAAACACAGACGCTCATGTACGTATGTCAACTATCCTATGCTGACTTGTAACACTCTCCCCTGGCACTATCTTAAAACTGCTGAATTCTTTCAAGCTGAGTCTCTTACACAAGGTATAGTCTATCTGTGAACTTCTTCCTACGTTCTTTTAAGTAATCCTGTGCTCCTCATTCTTTAAAAAATAGGTGTTCACTATAACCATCTTCATCCATTTTACAAAATCCGTCACCCCCACATCACGGGTATTGTCCTCTCCAACATACCCATTTAACCATTCTTTCCTCTCTCGCTATACTCTGAGCCAGTTCCTCTCCTTCCTCTCCCCCCCCCCCCCGACTCTTCCTCCAACTCACACCCCACTTGCGGGTCATAAGAACTAATAACTTTCATCGGGACCCCTTCAATATCCATCTTCAAACTAATAACTCGGTCAGATACCCTCTTTACCTCCAATGCACCACTTAATAACCTTCACTACTGCCCCCACATCATTTCTCCTCCCGCCAT
>NC_091581.1:2870875-2873375 GCF_042767895.1 Penaeus vannamei | reverse complement strand
TAAAGAATAAAGTCTTGAGATGAAACATAGAGACAAGGAACGAACATTTCAGAAGAAAACGACAAGTATGATTTACCTCAAAGAAGATAAATACGTCTTCACTTTTTTTTTCCTTTTTCGTTCTTTCTCTCTCTATAATTCTTCGTTTCTCATTTTCTGGGTTTGTTCCGTGTATTTCCTCTCTTGTGTGTGTGTGTGTGTATTTGTTCTTTTCGTGTTTGCGGTTGTGTTTGTTTGTTTGTGTGTGTGGATGTCTGTTTGTGTGTGTACGTATTTGTTAGTTTGTGTGTGCGCGTGTATGTGTGTGTGCAAGTGTGTATGTTTGTGTGTGTTTGTTTATGTGTATGTGTGCTGGATATTGGATAACAAAATGACCATGATTACCATTTCTTAAATCTAAATTAATAGTAGTAGAAAAGGAATGAATGAGACTGGATATCTTCACAATACAAGAGATGTATTTGACCGGTTTCGATTACGTCTTCGTCAGAAATACATGTATTTCTGACGAAGACGTAATCGAAACCGGTCAAATACATCTCTTGTATTGTGAAGATATTCGTTCTCATTCATACCTTTTCTACATTTGTCAACATGGATACGGTTCATCTAAATTAATAGATTCCTGATACGAGCAGCTGGACTCAAGGACACACATTCTACTATCTGAAGTGCTTAAATCAAATATTTCTTATCTATAAATCGTACATCAAAATATCCAACCGTGTTATTCTCTAAATTTATAGAGAAATATCAGAATATGATGTTATGGCCAAGCATCAAATGTCTCATATCTTTCTCGCCTTCATGCACTTGGCCAGGGTCACCTGCAAAGGACTAACCTAATTAGTGTTGCCTGTGTCAGTGCACCAACCAAGGGTGATTAAACTAAACTGTAATTAGATTAGAAATTTCAAATCCTGCTCGTGTTATTTCTTTCTTGCTTTCGAAATTCAGCTGCATGTCTTTTACAGGAGGCGGCTTTGAATGTTGATATTGCTCTCCAACGCACGCACGTACACGCACGCACGTACACGCGCACACACACATGCACGTACGTTGAGTTCAGCACTGTCATACAGGTCGGGCTATGAGCTCCATATCAGCTGTGGAAATTATAGTAGAAACATAATGTTAGGAGTTTCATCTGCTTTAAATTGAACTTAATTTTGAAGTAATGGCAGCACCGTATATACTGATGACTCGCTCGGTGACACAGATAGTATTTTGACTTATCTAGATCTATCAATTCCTTTATCTATTTATTTCTCAAATATTTGGAGAATCAGAGAGGCTAGGAAGGTGACGCTGGAAAAGGCACACACACAGGAGAATTGAGGTTTTTTGAAGCCACTGTAAAAAGATTGGTTGAAGGCTGTAATGAACTTACGGCTGGAAATCGTAGAAAACGTGCAGAGAAACAGCATCCTTTTAGGAGGGACTGCGCAAAACCTAAATAAGAAAGTGGCTCGGTTCAAGCAAGAGCCAGAACACGCAGAAACAGAGGAATTCGAAAATGAAGTGTCGAGTTTTTATTTATTTATTTATCTTTTTATTTATTATAAGCGTTCATATGAGGTTTACGAAGAAGCGAAGAATCTGGAGGAAAATGTTTGTCGATATGGCAAAAATCAAAGAAGACATTAATGCAAAGAAAAAGGAAATTGAACATGAAGAACACCAAAAAACATACATCAAAACTCACCTGACAGCCACCGTTATAAAAGAGATTCCAAAAAGAGCTAAGATAACATACAAAAGCTATTGCAATCTTGGGAGACCTCAGTACCACGGCATATTAGCTTTATAAATACCATGACATGATAGAAAAGCCATATAAGCTGACAATGATCACACAACGAGACTGGGAAGCTGACATGAGACTCGAATTCATATGTTCGGAATTATTGAAGAAAGACTTGATTGAACACCGAAGAAGGGGCGAGTTCAGAGAGGACAAGAAAAGGAGGAAATGAATGTGAAGAAAATGAAGAAAAAGAACGAGAATAAAAAAAGAAAGAAAGAAAAGATTAGAAAAGGTAATTGAAAGTGTCGTTGATATAACATAAGGTAAATAAACTGATTAGTGATCCGAACAGTCATGTAGAATATTAAAGAAAAAGAAAGAAAGAAAGAAAAGAAGAAAAAACAATCAGAAACGAAAGCAAGGGAGACCTACAGGAAAATATATAAAAGTCAACATTTTCCTTCTCAGAAAGAAAAACAAAAAAATATACAATTTTATTTTGAGAGTGAGAAGTGTCACAGAAAAACAGACTTCCAGAGCGGAAACACAGAGGTAAGTAAGCATAAGAAGCATATATATATATATATATATATATATATATATATATATATATATATATATATATATATATATATATATATATATATATATACACACACACGCACACATATATATACACACACACATATGTATACATATACAAATATATATATGCATACATATATATGTACACACACACACACACACACACAC
>NC_091581.1:2858375-2863375 GCF_042767895.1 Penaeus vannamei | reverse complement strand
GAATAGAGTGAGTGAGTGGGTGGGTGGGACGAGAGTGAGTGGGTGGGTGGGGTGAAAGTGGGTGGGTGGGCGGGAATAAGGTGAGTGGGTGGGTGTTAGGAGAGGGAGTGGGTGGGTGGGCGGGAATAGAGTGAGTGGGTGGGTGGGTGGGTGGGTGGTAGGAGAGTGAGTGGGTGGGTGGGTGGGCGGGAATAGAGTGGGTGGGTGGGTGGGAATAGAGTGAGTGGGTGGGTGGGGTGAAAGTGGGTGGGTGGGTGGTAGGAGAGTGAGTGAGTGGGTGGGTGGGAATAGAGTGAGTGGGTGGGTGGTAGGAGAGTGAGTGGGCGGGCGGGCGGGAATAGAGTGAGTGGGTGGGTGGGCGCGAATAGAGTGAGTGGGTGTGGGGGTGGGTGGGTGGTAGGAGAGTGAGTGGGTGGGTGGACGGGAATAGAGGGAGTGGGTGGGAGGATAGTGGGTGGGTGTTTGGGAGGAGAATGGGAGGTAGTGGGGAGGGTGTTAACAGATAGTGAGCTATGTTTCTTTTCGTGTTATTGAGGAAAAAAATCTTTGTATGTTGAAGAAGGAAGAAAGAGGAGGAGGTGGTGGTGGAGGAGGAAGGGGAGGGAGAGGAGTAGGAGGAGGGGGAGGAGGGGGAGGAGTGGGAGGAGGGAAGGAGGAGGAGGAGGAGAAAGAAGATGAAGAGGAAGAAGAAGAAGAAAGAAGAAGAAGAGGAGGAGGAGGAGGAGAAAAAGAGGAGGAGGAGGAGGAGGAGGAGGAGGAGGAGGAGAAGGAGGAGGAGAAAGGAAGGAGGATGAGGATGAGGAGGAAAAGGGAAGGAGGAGGAGGAGCAGGAGAAGGGAAGGAGGAGGAGGAGGACGGAAAGGAGGAGGAGGAGGAAGAAAAAGAAGAAGAAGAAGAAGAAGAAGAAGAGGAGGGGAAGGAGAAGGAGGAGGAAGAAGAAGAAATGGTGGAGCAGTAGGAGTAAAAGGGAGAGGAAGAAGAAAAAGAACGAAAAAAAAGAGGAGATGGAGTAGGAGGAGGAAGAACAAGAAAAAACAAAAGAAGAGGAGATGGAGGAGGAGGAGGAAGAAGAGTAAGAAAAGTTTAAGATGGAGAAGAAACCTTAATTCTCATTCATGGAATTGCTGTAGATTTAATTCCCCGATTTTCTCACTCAAATGACATTATCGACATTTTTTTTTAGAATTGTGCGAGGTCCGATCCAAAGAATATTCGTATACTTGATATGCATGAATAAAGAAATGAATGCATATGTATCAGTCTAGACATGCATATCTATCCGGCAAATAGATGGCTATAGATATATCTATCAGATATATAGACAGATATGCCTTTATTTCTGCATCTGTATTTATGAAAATTCAATTGACGTGCATAAATAAAGAAATAAAAGCATATTTATCAATCTAGACGTATATCATCCCGGCAAATAGATGGTTAAATATCTATCTATCAGATATATAGACAGATATGCCTTTATTTCTGTATCTGTATTTATGAAATTCACTTGACGTTCATAAGTAAAGAAATAAAAGCATATTTATCAGTCTAGACATGCATATCTATCCGGCAAATAGATCGTGAAATGTATATCTATCAGATATATAGACAGATATGCCTTTATTTCTGCATCTGTATTTATGAAAATTCATTGAGATTATTCATTGATTATCTCGGAAAAGGAAATATAGAGAATAGCATAAATATAAGGGAAGGAAGATATCTAAAAGAAAAAAGGAAAATAGAAAATGAATTCAAGAATTTGAATAAGAGATAAGAAATAGAAGAATGTGAAGGAAAGATAAAAAATAGAAGAATATAAATTAAAGGAAAGAAATAGAAGAAAATGAATAGAAATTAGAAATAGAAGAATATGAATGAAATTAGGAAAAAGAAGAATGAATAAAAATACGAAATAGAGGAAAATGAATAAAAGATAAGAAATCAAAGAATTTTGGTAACATAAGAAAGAAGAAATGAAGAAAAGATAAGAAATAGAAGAAAATGAATAAAAATAAGAAATAGAAGAATAAGAATAAAAGATAAGAAATATGAATGAAGATATGAAATAGAAGAATGAATAAAAATACGAAATAGAAGAAAATGAATAAAAGATAAGAAATAGAAAAAAATATAACAGATAAGAAAGAAGAAATGAATAAGATATAAGAAATGGAAGAATATGAACAAAAGTTCAGACATAGACGACAATGAATAAAAGATAAGGAATAGAAGAATATGAATAAAAGATAAGAAATAGAAGAATATGAATAAAAGATAAGAACTAGAAGAAAATGTAATAAAAGATAAGAAATGGAAGAATATGAATAAAAGATAAGAAGTAAAGGAAAAGAAATAAGAGATAAGAAACAGAAGAAAACTAATAAAAGATAAGAAATAGAAGAATATGAATAACGGAAAAGAAATAGAAGAATATGAATAAAAGATAAGAAATAGAAGAAATTAATAAAATATAAGAAATAGAAGAATATGAATAAAAGATAAGAAATAGAAAAATTTGAATAAAAGATAAGAAATAGAAGAATATGAATAAAAGAAAAGAAATAGAAGAATATGAATAAAAAATAAGAAATAGAAGAATATGAATAAAAGAAAAGAAATAGAAGAATATGAATAAAGGAAAAGAAATAGAAGAATATGAATAAAGGAAAAGAAATAGAAGAATATGAATAAAAGATAAGAAATAGAAGAATATGATAAAAGGACGAAATAAAGATAAACCACAAAAATATAAAAGAAAACCAGTTCCCCCATAAAAGATATGAAATGGAATAATATGAATAATGGAAAAGAAATAGAAGAAAATGAATAAAAGATAAGAAATAGAAGAATATGAATAAAAGAAAAGAAACAGAAGAATATGAATAAAAGACAAGAAATAGAAGAACACGAATAAAGGAATAAAAGATACAAAATAGAAATAAAACACGAAAATATTAAAAGAAAACCAGTTCCCCCAAAAAGGCTCGAGCGACTCATGAACAACAAACCCCATAAACATCATACGTCCGCCAACGCTTCCGATTTCTCTAGTAATTTTAAATTCCTTTGTCCCGAATCTTCCTTTATTGGCATCACGACTCGAGTTTTATGAAACATTTTCCTTCGTCTCCTCCTGTTATCCCTCGTCCAGACTCGAGTCATTTAGATGAAGCATTTCGAACGAAGGGGATATGTGATATTATTCGCACAGCAATTGTTGTGCGGTTAACGCGCTGCCGTCGCGTGGGAGGAGGTCGTTTTGATACAAGAGATGAGGTTCAGTCTGTTCGAATACGGCGAGTGAAGCGTTTGGATGTTGTGGCTCGAGTGTGGATATTTCGAGTATTTGGAGAGCAATGCCTTGTTCGTGTACGCTTGGTATATACACATGAATACATACGCATACGTACACGTACACACATACACACACACACAGACAAACACAACCCCCAGTCTCACAACCCTCCCCCCCCCCACACACACACCCATTAACCCACCATACGCTTGGTATACACGCATGGATACACACACATACGTACACGCAAACACACACACAGCCCCCACCCCCACACACAGATAAACACAACACCCCACCCACCCCCACTATCACAACCCCCCCCCCCCACACACACCCTTGGTATACACGTATGAATACACGCGCATACGCACACACACACACACACAAACAAACACAACCCCCCACCCTCCCACCCCCACTCTCACAACCCTCCCCCCCACACACACCCATTCACCCCCCCATAAACACCCCCCTCCACTCTTACACCCCTCCCCCTCCCCACACACATACAAACACACCTTATCCACAATCCACAATCTTATCCATGATATTAGTCATTCTACGTCAGCGCATGCGTGGTACCCCATTTTCGCTCTTCGGTCACATTGCCTTAAGGTTCACTTCATACACCACCCATCCTGAAGCGAAATGCAAAGTCATGCAAACTTGATAACAAAAACTTGATGGATAAAAGAAGAAGAAAAAAAAAAGTGAAAATTCAAAATATATAGAAGTAAATAAAGGGGAAAATGTAAATTGATGTAAATGAATAAGGGGTAAAAAAAGGAATAAAATTTGAATAAATAAGAATAAGTAAACGAAAAGGAAATTAATAAAAATAAACGATTGATGGTAAAAGAGAGGAAATGGGTACGAGTAAATAGGGGGAATGGAAATTAACATGAAAGAAAAAGCATAAAAAGAGGGTAGAATAATAAAAAAAGCATAAAAAACATAAAAAGTGGGTGGGGTGAAAATGAATAGAAATTAATAAGGAAACAAAGAAACAAAACGACAGAAAAGGGGAAAAGGAGGAAATTAAAGTGAATATGAATGAGTAAAGAAGACGTGGGTGGAGGTGGAGATGATTATGAATGAATATCAATAAAAAATGAAAAAGAAATGAAAAGAAAGGGGAAAAATAGAAATATATATGATTGAATAAGGGTGAAAAAGGACGAATAGATGAATAAATAAAAATAACTAAATGAAAATAGAAAATAGATGTAAAAGAATAAGGATAGAAAAGGATAGAAAATGAAAAATAGATATAAATATACAAGGAAAATATATATTAGTATCCGTTATTGCAGCGAGACATATCGGTTTGGTCAGACATCTGTTCTTGCTGTGTTCTTTCAATAAATAAGAACACTCGATGTACTTCGTGTGACCAATACTTTCCTCCTTTTATCTCTTTCAATTATTGTCGATATTAATTGATCAATGTTGTTGTTATAACATTATTTCCGTTTTAGTTGAAAGTAATATTCATACTCGTTTTATTGCACTTGTTCAATATCTATTATTTTCAGAATTCGATCATATTGCCGTTAGATTTTAAATTTAAAAGTTCTGGGTATTTTTTCTTTTAATTGTATGTAATTGTAATAATAATAACAAGAACAAGGACAATAAAACGGAATCGTAGTGGTTTCAGCTTTAATTCGTCAATGTTATTGTTCACAACAGAATAACA